>NC_054543.1:45024524-45139524 GCF_017654505.1 Polyodon spathula
ATTTACATGTTGAATAGCTTTGCTAGGATCTCTTTTCTTTTTCTTAATGTTTCTCAGAGTTTCAGGATCACCCTTTTTGCTCCGCGGCTTTGCTGTTCTGTTCTCCTCAATATTTTTCCTGCTGGAGTTTGATTCAACAGTTACAATTTTAGTCTCCTCATTGACAGTCAGTTCCATTTCAGCATCAAAGACTGTGGTTTCTTGTTTAGGAATCTGGAATTCAAGACTCTCTTTAGAGCCATTGGGCTCAGCAAGAGAAACACCTGGACTCCCCACTCCAGATTGTTTTTTGCGAGTTTTAACGACTGTAGAGCCATCAGTCCCAGGGCACCCTTTTGAATAACTTTCAAAAAGTCCTCCAGTAATCAGGCATGATCTCCTCCCTTTTTTTATGACTCTGTCAGGCGAGACTCTGGGATAGGAGGGCTCTTTCACTACAGGTGATGGGGAACGAAAGATTCCTGCATCTTCTTGGTCGATATGCTGCATATTTTCTAAAGAACAAACACACAAATGTTAAAGGTCATTGCAATAGTATTAAATCATTCAGTATACATTCCAACAGCACATTTCCTGGTTTCAAGCACTATTTTCTTTCTTCATTGCAGTTATTAAAAATCAGCTTAATTGCTCTTGTATAATAAAGAAAGTGTTGAATTGAGTCAAACCACAGAACAAAACTGAGGGAGATCAGATGCTTCTCGCTTTCCTTAAAGCAGAGATGGAAATAAGACTCCCATTGCATAAAAGTTTAATCATTCCTAATTTTACTGTGGAGTTTAATAAGACACCCCTGAGGTTGCTACCTATACACTGTAGCTAATAAAGCTTGTATTAAAACCTGGAATGGGTGAAACTGCTATGCAATAGTTGTCTTATTTCCATCCTTGTTTACAGTAACTGTAGAAAACTAAATAATTTCATAAATCTTACCCATTTTGCACTTCCATTAACTACATAGGTCTTACATGTGCAGTTCTGAAATGAACACAAATTACAGCAAACATGTATTTTCACAACATCTACTACTACTTTAGGTTAGAGAACGTTTACATTTCCTGCCTTTTTCACAAGAAATGTGTTATGCTTGCTCTTTCTGGCATAACAGGTTCGATTTATGGAATACATTTGCTGGCTACAATCACTTTAAGGACATCTGGCAAGAATACTGATCATGGCATTATTACCTAGGAAATGCCCAGGTTCAGACTGCCTGTTAACAGCTGTCTCCTCCAGGGGTGATTGCACGAAGCATTTCTCTTGCACGGGTCTCCGTGGCTGTGGCTGCAACACATGTTTCTCCAGTGACACCACAGGTGACTTCTGGTCTGCACAAAGGGCTTCATTACTAGGCAAAAAATATCCACAATTACAACATGTAGGTTGGTTTAGTTCAAATAACTCCCAGCAAACATTTTAGCTACAATGTTAATGCACAAGACAATAACCACATGTTGAAGTATTGCTGTAATTAATTTTAGGATTAAAAATAGTGTGCATCACTTTAATGTATTGCACATGATACACACAGTGCAAAATACACTCTAAAATATAAAGTAGTTTAAAAGGTGGAGTTCACAGTAAAAAATAACACTGAAAAGGTGGGACGTTACGTTCACTTTTGCCAACACTGAAAAATCTAACAAATGTACACCTTTAAAAACATGTAACATTTTAAATATTGAATATTTCAAATGTACAGACATGATTTTATTTTGCCCTTTTCCTACAGATAATTTCTCTGTCATCTTATATCCCTTGTTCTTCACTGTTGCGTTTTTAAGGCAGGTCAAATATTGCCTTGTAAACGTCTTCCCATCTTCAAGGACAGCACTTTTTCTAACCCAGACATTTGTCACACCCACCCAACATTCTGTAAACTGGCCCCTGCTCTGTTTGGGAGAGGCGGTTTGCTGCTTCTCTTGGAGACAGTTGGACTTGGGCACTGTTAGAGGAGACAGAGATAGCATTATTAGTATCTTAGAGACAATATTTCCAATTGATAATATAAAGCCAGATACTTTGAGATGAGTTAGATACAGGCAGTAAATGGTCCCCATCTGACCTCTGGTTTAAATTAAACTAATTTCAGTGATATTGACATGTATATTGGTACATTGTCCACATTTTAGCTTCATATCTTATTTTAAATAGAAACTTTAACAACCACAAATTTGGAATAAAGTTTAGGCATTGAGATTTGTAACTACTGTATTTGGCTACAAGTAGTTACCTATTGTTAGAAAGTTTAACAACTTTGACCAACCAAACCTTCAAATTTGTGAACCTGAAGTGACCCGTAAAAACATGTAGAGGTAATAACCATGCTAAAAAAATCTTATTTTCAGGTAGTTCTGAAGCCGTTTACTAGGGAAAATGCACAACCCTTTGTAGCTGTTCTTTTCTATACACAATATATTTGCCTAAAAATAGTATACATGCTAAGTTTCTAGAACCATGTAATCTATGCATCTAGCTCAGTGATTGCACTAGTGACAATGCATCCAAAAGGTACTTTTCATTATACAGCACAAACCAGAGTCTTTAGCAGAATTAACTATAATAACCAGTCCAATTCTGGTTCAGTAAGAATTAACATTTTCAAATGTCAGCCAGACTTACATCTTCAACTGAACACATCTTGACAGCAGCATCTAATCTGTCATGTGTGCTCTGTTGCAGTTCTTTAAGTAGTGAAAGCTGTGAACAGGGGAACACAGGTTAGTCATAGAAAAGTGAAACCTCACACAGTACTGGGATCACTACTCTGCCCAGGAACGAAGAGACGTGGGCCCAGTACCGACAGGAAGAGACAAATGGTTAGACTTTGAATTATAAAACAAGATTATAGAATAGATTTGCACCAACAACTTACCAAGTGCTTCTGTCTGTGACTATATGAGGCATTCTGAACATATAGCATCACGGCTTCCTTTTGCAGTGTAATCATTTCCTTCTCTAAAAATTTGCATTTCTCCTTTTGGGCACTCAGAGCTAATGCCAATGCTTTGTTGTTAATTTTCATAGAAGTGTGAACAATGGAGGAGTTATCTGAAATAAGAGAGTGTTGTACAGTAATAATACATTATGGTTTTGTGCTGTGTTTTCAGTTTGAATTGAATTTGACAGATGGTTCTACCCAATTACTGCATTTTATAAATGTTCTTGTTCAAAACTAAATTTTAAAAAATGAGAACGCCTTAAAAGGCCAATTAACAAGGGTCAAGGGTTTAAAATCAACAGATGAGAAATGTCTCCATTACACAAGTCGTGGTATTTGGAAACTGAGCCATAACTGAGTCAGTGTTCTCCTGCAACCTTACGTTTCTGAGATATGAGGCAGCAAGACAAATACAGAAACTGCTTTTCATTGCATTGTAATTCGAAACGAAATAAAGCAAGAATTCGTTTTAAATTCCATTGTAACTGACGTAACCTTTCACTTCTAAAGCACATCTGAAAACAGATTACAGATGCTATACAGCTGTATGGATTTGTCTGATAAACCAAACAGCCTTCAAAGTGCTTACTTAGGATCTTGGTTTTGATCTTCAGTGCAAGCGAGGTGTTCAGTTTCGCTGCTTTTAAGGAGCCCTGCTTCTTTTCAATCATTCTCTCTCTGAGCACGTCCATGGTGGAAGGTCCGCCACCAGTCGCTGGAGCAAACATCGCTCGATACTGGGAAAAAAAAACGAAGCATCTTCTGAATCAGTTCAATGGCTGCTTCTGAAAAGAACAACAAACTACTAAGACAGCCAAAAGACATGCTTGTGACAGTCCAAACAAAGCCAACTTTCCGTCTTCTTGTACAGCACCTTGTTTTCATGTAATGTTTCCATAATACAGGAAGGCGATGTTCCACTTGCAATTCACTACATTGAATTGTTTGCATTTAAATTTGTCTAGGACATAAATACGGTGTGCTCCATGGTGTGGGGATTTAATCAAAAATTCTTTAGCGTTTCCCTTTCTCTAAACATGACCAATCGTGTTCTCTCTCTCTCTCTCTCTCTCTCTCTCTCTCTCTCTCTCTCCATCCAACATGCTGTTACCTCTTTTAAAACTTAAGGTAAACTCAAAATTTGACTTAAACGGATTCCGTCGAATCCTGCTCCGTTCTGTGTTGCAGTTCATAAGCACCAGCTGATAATTATAATAAACACAGTATACCAACCTTGCCAGAACTGAACCCGGGTATTACTTACTCCAGCTTCGTCTGTTTACAAAACACGTATTATTGAAATAGTTACTGGAACCCGCAACGACGTTTGTGTTTAAAATCACGACATTCCCGTGCTGGTCGCTCATTTATAACGACTTTTCCTTTATAAAACACATATAAACCGAATAACATGAAATTCTAAACGTCAGCCACTCATGTTTCTTCTCTGTCCAAATTCTATGACACGCTTTGTTCAAATACTAAGCCCCGCCCGGCCTCCTCTCTCGGCCAATCTAAATCTAGGTAAAATAGATGAGGTCAGCATAAATCTTTTTTCAAAGCTGTGCTGAGCTGACCTGAGCTGTGCAAGAAAATATCACTGCAGAACGAAGGCTCCCATAGCGTAGCTCACACGGGGTAGTGCTGTTTACGTAGTGCTTCATTCATCTCAACACCCCTTCCAAGTGACCATAATACCCCACGAACCTTTGGGTTAGGCTTAGGCTATTGCTATATAATAAACTTCGTTTTAGTAGCTACATGTTCCCCCTTATCATGTGATCGGTCTGTAGCACAATGATGTCTATTCCCGGTTTTACACAATGTTGAGAGTCTCACAGTGGTGCAATGGAATCTCATGTTTGTGCATAAGCTTGTTATTGATTGCGAGGCTGCGAAACCCTTTATACACGAGAGAGAGGTAAATACAATACAACTGTCCAAGCGTACTATTATTTCATTTTTTGGGAGGGGTTACCATGAAGAGGTGTAAATTACCATTCTATTTTCCTGTAGCAGTTACGCAAACCCCCCCTTACTGCAAAGATTGAATTGCCTTGTTGTCTCAAACTTGGTCTGCGCAAGCCTTCTATGTTTCTGTACACATGCCATTGCTCAGAAATAACATGTCATTATATCTAAATGTACACATTTTAAAAATATGTATTCATTTATTTTCACAACATTTATAAATCTGGGGAAAAAATACATGTTAAAATATTAACGCTTTTTTTTTACACATGGCACCAGATATCACACACCCTCGTCTCGTATCTTGTAAAGCGCTTTGTGACCACTATGAAACGCTAGAAAGATAAAAGATTATTATTATTTACAGTAACAGCAACGCTTATTCCCTGCCAAATATGAACTACTTTCGATGTGTAATGACTGCAGTATAAGATACTGACCTTAGGTTTAGGTGTAGGGTGAGGATTATTCATTATTTTATTAGCAATAATAGCCAATCAGAGTGCAGTGTCCTGACAGGAACATTTCGTGGTACCTGTTTAAGCACTGCGCGCATATTTCTGAGGATAAAGTTGAGTGACATCACGCAGCAGCCATCGAAGAACGCGCACCTCCGCGATTCTGTGCAGAACTGCAGAAATCTGCGCTACAAGGACGCCAGCAAAGATCTGTGCGGCGATGCTGATATGCTACAGGGGGGATGTTATTTCTATAACGATACATTAAATAAGTAATGAAAACATGAAATGTCATATAATCCCGAGTCACGGTGGCCGAGAGGTTAAGGCGTTGGACTCGAAATCCAATGGGGTCTCCCCGCACAGGTTCGAATCCTGTTCGTGACGGACATTTATTTAACATTTAAATAAGAAAACGAAACAAACACTTCAAATACATGGTACCCCTATACATAGGGCGGTCTCTTCGTATTTGCATTCTCTACTTTATTAAGTGGAAAAGGACCACAGTAAACACAGGTGCTTTGTTAAAACATACATTTAGGTAGTGGGTATTTTGATCAAATTACTCCGGAATTCTTAAACGAGAAGGGAAGGTCGTTCCTACAAAATGGGTGTCACATACATTATACATTTACATTCATTAATTTAACACATCAGATTATTTATTTTGACTCGCTATTTTTGCAACAACAACACCGATAAAGCATGACTACGGTGCATATAAGTATTTTATAAAAATAACTCATTGGGTTGTGGAAGTCCTTTCAGTCCCTGTTCCATTTCAGTTTCAATATTACATTCTAGAGCCTGACTGCCAGTCTCCCTTTCTGCCACAATGAAATCAAACCGCTTTTCTGTATGACTGCAACCTGAAGCACACGCTCGTCTCATCAAAGCAGCCGGGCAGAGGAATCGCTGGACCCTATTATTGATCTACCACTTGATGCGCAAAGTTGAAAGTGTTGTTGGTTCGAGTTCTGTTTGGACCCCCCTCCGCCAATGATGAGAGGCATGACGCTGTTTCTGATCTGCGTTTTATGAACGGGCGGAAATATACGCCCTCTCGAGCTATTAAATGAAGTTGTCTGTTCCTGAAAGAAGGTTTGGGGATTCAACACTGGAGCCTGCTCGGAGACTGCATAGCGGCGTGCCAGGGTACCTACCACTGAAAAAATGAGTGCTGTCATCTGGAACCCGGAGCTACTGAAAACAAGGACGAGGGTAAGCGATGCTTTCTACTGTTAAATAAGATAGATACATACATACATACATACATATATATATATATATATATATATATATATGTATGTGTGTGTGTGTGTGTGTGGCAACGGAAGGAATCGAAACTGTGCAGATGATAAACCCCGTTGCAATTTAACGCGTTTCGCACTCAGAACTTTAAGTAACATAATTCCAAGATGCGACTTGTGCTTTATGACAATATAAACAGTAAACAAAGTGCATCAGCACCAATCTTTTTGGATCGTCACACATATCTATCTTTTTCAAGTCTGTATCATTACCTTTTAAATAGTGCTGCATGAGGAATGCTGGAAATAAGATTCCTACTGCGGAGCAGTTTCACTCATTCCAGGCTTCACTTCAAGCTTAATTAACACCAGAGTTTAAGTAAAAAGCTCAGGTGTGTCTTATTAAACTCAATGGTAAAAGCAGGAATGGATCAAACTACTCTGCAATGGGAGTCTCATTTCCATCCCTACTGATCAGCACTAATAGATGATAGTGATTGTAACTGCTGCAGCTCCCAGTGCCCACACAGAACCAAGCTGCAGCACACCATGGTAAAACTGAGTGAAGCACAGGGGCAGAACCAAGCTGCAGCACACCATGGTAAAACTGAGTGAAGCACAGGGGCAGAACCAAGCTGCAGCACACCATGGTAAAACTGAGTGAAGCACAGGGGCAGAACCAAGCTGCAGCACACCATGGTAAAACTGAGTGAAGCACAGGGGCAGAACCAAGCTGCAGCACACCATGGTAAAACTGAGTGAAGCACAGGGGCAGAACCAAGCTGCAGCACACCATGGTAAAACTGAGTGAAGCACAGGGGCAGAACCAAGCTGCAGCACACCATGGTAAAACTGAGTGAAGCACAGGGGCAGAACCAAGCTGCAGCACACCATGGTAAAACTGAGTGAAGCACAGGGGCAGAACACCATGGTAAAACTGAGTGAAGCACAGGGGCAGAACCAAGCTGCAGCACACCATGGTAAAACTGAGTGAAGCACAGGGGCAGAAGGCAAGGTGAAGCACACCGTGGTATAGGAAATGCATGGTGTTATCACAGGGACAAGATGAATGGCTGGTTTCAGACCCTGATTAGCAGTATTCTTAGACTACCTAATGTTAAATTGAGTAATAAAAAAAAAAAAAAACTTATAGCACTGTCCATAATTTGAATATTGTATCTTCTTCACATGTTTGTCATTCTAAGATACATTGTAAAAGAAATACATCTTTTTGGCTTTAACCTTTATTCTATGGGAAAAAGCGAATACGTTTGAGCTGAGATTTGAGGATGTTCTCTGCCTATAAAACATATTATATATAAAAAAATACATATTATCCACAGAAGACATCTTCAAATCTCAGTTCAACATTCTGCAGTCCAAAGTTAAACCCAACTTGCCCTTGACAACTGCAGGCATCAAAACATCAAATTACTTATTTTATTTATTTCTTTTACATGTGAGCCATCCTTTTCCACTCTTCCATGGTCCTTATTAACTTTGATATTATTTGTCAAGTTCTTTAAAATTTGCTTGACACTTCCTCTCTGGGCTTTACCATGCTCACAATGCTTCCTGACTCTGCTATGCTTTTACTTTGGGAATCTAATCCTGTCCCTGTTTGCAGCCTCTGTCCAGGCTGCTCCTGGTGTGTGCCCTCCTCTCCTTGTCCCTCGCCCTGCCTCGCACCCATGCCTTCCCCAGCTGCTGCCATCTCCGCCGCTGCCACTGCCGCCTGCTGGAGCTGTTGTACGGGCCGGGGAACCACGCCATCGGCATCCTTACCATGGGTAGGCGCAGCTCCAGCTCGGGGCTGCAGGGGGCACTCCGGAGCTCAGGAAGAGAGGCCCAGACTGTGGAGATGGAACCCCAGAGGACAGGGGGAAACAGCAGCGGGACCCTGCCTCATATCGGGACTCTCGTGACCCGGCAAGAGTTCTGTGACATGCTGCTCCGCCAGCACATGCAGCGGTGCCTCTGGGGGTCCCAAAGGGGGGAGTGTGAGACCTTCCTGATCAGGCTGTGTGTTGCAGTCAGCAGGGGGGTGTAGTGGCTGGGTTTTCAATTTCATTCACAATAACTTCCACTGTCCACCAGATCAGTGCAAATTGACAGATTGTTTGTTTTTCCTTTGGCAATTAAAATATACATATAGACTATGTAAATTCTTAGCCCCTGGAGCATGAATTCGGAGGCTGACCAGGGGATTGAACACCTGCGACAGCTCTGGTCTTAGTGATGCTTCAATGATGTACCTGCGCAGAGAGGCAGTGTGGAGCAGCATTCTGCACACAGCTTCCATCAACAGGGTATCTATAATGATGATGACTTGCAATATCCAGAACTCTCTCTCTGCCTTCCTGTGCTCTCATTGAACCATCTCAGAGCCCGTCCACACGGCCTCTCGAGTAGGGAGATGCACCTGTATCAGTCTTTAAATGATGAATGCATAAATAACCACATGTATTGTTCAACTTTTAATCTTCTTATTTCATTAAAATGTGTAACAGAATTATTCTTTGTTTTGACTGTTTTTATCTCTTTCCGTGTCATACAAAGTAGCCCACCTTCACAAACAGACTCTGATTTTGCAATGCTAACGTCCTGTTTGTTGAAGTGCTTGCCCTGGTACTGTGTTGTATGTATGTGGGTCCCCTTGTCTTGGGCTCCCTAACACTTTGTTTAACTGAGGTCTTTCCATCTTGACAAGGTATCTCCACATCACTCACAGGTGCAGGTCTCTGACTGTACTTGTGAAGCTTACATTCAAATGTGTTCTGTACTTGTCTTGTAGTCGAGAAGTCTTTGCAGGTCAATATCAGGCTGTTCGGGGTGTCTCCCATGCAGTCACTCGCCTATTGCATGCAGAACTCACATTTAGAAGGGAGAGTCTTATTGATTTGCAGTGATGGAAAAAACCTTCCATTTCATATCAATTTGATCCTTTCCAGGCTTATCCACAGCATATAGAAAATTCAGATCTTGCTGTTCAAGCTTATTCATTTTGGAGTGGCTCAAACTGCTCTTGATCTTACGCCATTGCTTATTGTAATGTCTAATGATTTTCCAGTAATCCATAAAAGGATGTCTCCCTTCTCTGTCTCCTCCAGTCTCTTTCTCTCCCCCTTCAGTCTCCTCCAGTCTATGTTTCCCTTAGTCTCCTCCAGTCTTTCTCCCCTCTCAGTTTCCTCCAGTCTCTCTCTCTCCCCCTCAGTCTCCCCAGTCTCCCCAGCCTTCCCCTAGTCTCCCTCAGCCTTAGTCTTACACCTTAGTCTCCTCCAGTATGTTTTCCCCAGCCACCCCTCTCTCCCCCCTCAGTCTCCCCAGCCTCACCCTCTTCCCTCAGTCTCCTCCAGTCCCTCTCTCCCCTCAGTCTCCTCCAGTCTCTCTCTCTCCCCCCTCAGTCTCCCCAGCCTCCCCTCTCTCCCCTCAGTCTCCCCAGCCTCCCCCCTGTCTCTGTCCTCTAGCGGGGTGCTGTAGGCTTTGCTCTGTATCTTCAGCACCATCCTCTTGGCGTAGAAGTCTGTGCACTCTTCGGGCAGCTCCTCCAGGCTCCTCAGCGCTCACTCCTGTACAGCACAACACGCTTCCTCCCAGTCACCTGAACCAGCAGGTTATCCATCACTTGCACAGACAGGCAGGCTGTCAATACTCAACAAGCCTTGAAATCAGAAATACAAAAAGAAACCTAATAAAAGGTATCAGGTTTTTTTTTTTCTAAATGCAGCACAATGGAGTGTTTTGTAGTTATGAATGAAGTCTTGTCTTAAGCTAACATACAAGTGGCTGTACCGTCCCTTTGCTACAGCGTGGCTAGATCATTTCTTTTATAATAAGCTGATATAGTGGGGGCTATCCCGTCACTATCGGGTAACAATAAAAAAGGAAAACACACCATTGCCATCTAGGAAGCATCCGCCCATCCTACTCCCCCTGTATTCTTACATCATAGTGATGACCACCCCCTGTACTCTTTCATCACAGTGATGACCCCTCCCCCTGTACTCTTTCATCACAGTGATGACCCCTCCCCCTGTACTCTTTCATCACAGTGACAGCCCCTCCCTCTGCGCTCTTTCATTATAATGAGTCCAGAGCTGGAGGCCGCGGAGAGCTGATTTGGAACACGCTGGAGAAGAACAGCTCCTTCAAGAAGAATTCTGGCAAAAAAAAGTCACCCGCCAGGCTCGGAACTGCTTTCTGACATCAGCGATGTCCTATGGGACACAGACACAGGGACTGGTTATTGCAAAATACTGACAGGAGACTGTAGCAGCATTGCACTGGCAGAGATACAAAGGCAAAAAATATCTTGACTAGTGGAGTTACAACTGCAACAATGTAGACAGTGTGGGATCCAATCACCTGCAACTGGAACAAAATATGCTTTTAAATACTAATGAATTCAGTGCAATTACTGAACCTTAAAGGTGGTGGTGGAGGTGATATATTTCTCCAGTTAGACCCCCTACTTTGCAATATCTGTGCATGAATATTAATTGAATGAATAACTGACACATTTTAAAATAGCACCGGGACCCACAGTCAGGTATTTGATCTGTGTTCTTCCCCCATAATCTTTTAATTAACAGTAATTAAATGTGACATTTACAGACTAATGAACTGCAGTGAAGTGGCTCAGTGCTCCTGTCTCCTGGTGAGGCTCACCAACAGCTACACAGACTGGCTCACTGTCTCCAAGTCAATCTGCAACCAAATTCAGTGCGTCTCAATGCTTTTCAGAGGTTAAACCTGCCGAAGACGGCTGCTTTCTGGTGCACACATCTTGTTTAAAGGGATCCCCTTGTTATTATAGAGATGATGGGAATGAACACTTCAATTCATCTTGCCAGGGCAGAACTGTTAACCTGATGCTACCTTACAGAGGAAAGTACTGCAGGACCAAAACACTGGTTAAATAAAGGAAATGAAACACTGCACTGCTTGTGTAGTCCTTGCCACGTATTCACGTGTTGCATGCTGTTTCTGAAAGTTTTACAAGTAGAGCTGCACAAACAGATTATTCAATTATTGTACGGAACTCTCCACAGGTCAGGGTCATTGGTATTGATCGGGCTAATTTACCATTCCAAGTAAATCAAGTGAAGAAGCAGCTGCATGGATTTGTGTGAATTGCTGTTCTCCACAGAGTGTATTCAAAGCAGCTGTTTCATTACTTGATTCACTTGCAATGGTAAATTAGCCTGATCAACACCAATGACTCTGACCTGTGGAGAGCTTGAATCAAATATTCTTTTCGTGCAGCACTATTCGCGAGCGCTTTGTTGGAGCAAGGGGGATTGGGGTTAACAGCCCTGCTCTTTTTCAAATGAGCCCCACAGATCTTCATAGAGCTGAGTGGAGGTGTTTATTCAACACAGCACGGTTGCATCAGCACTCCCTTTCGAGTGCACTGGAGGGCAATGCGGGGCCAGTTTCAGCTGAAGTCCGTATTAAATCAAAAGTGAAAGAAAAAAAAGCCTCTCTGCAATTTAAATTACGCAGCACATCCACACACTGCAATCACACATCACAGTCACTGCGCACATGAGGACACCAGGGAAGGTAGAGGACCTGTATTTGGGTTTCCATTACTTACTGTTCTGTATTATAACCAGCCACTCCCCAAAGACTCACCTTCCTGGGGTCCTCTCCCAGCGAGCGCAGGTAATAGCTCTCCTTCTGCACAGACACAAACAGACAGACTGACACCTGAGAGACAACGTTACGCAGCAGCCGCATGGGGCACACCACACTAATTAGCTTTCAACCTTTCAGGCTTCAAATGCGCATTGACAGTCCAAAGGCAGGCTGGGGTAGGGGGCTTGACCTTTCCTGCTGTGGCTGCCCGCTGGCTGCTTTAGTGCATAAAAATGTTCGAATCGTTTAATCAGGGCTGCCTTTAGAACGTGTGTTTACCAGGTGATTCACTCTAGATGAGTTACACAAGTCTCAATCTGTGTGATGGGTGACTGGATGAAATTGCCACCTGCATTCGTAGAACTGAAACACCCTTTTAGGTAGATGTGCCCTGAAGTGAAAGATGCACACGGCCTGGTTACGATCAGAAAGAGATGGAAGAGCAATGCTTAACCAAGCCTTGCTTATCATTCTACTGTATTTTGGTTAGCCAGGTCTATCACTAAATGCCTTTAGTGAAAGTATATCATATTGTGCAACAGTATGGGTACAACATCTCAACCTATATACTCTACACAGTATGCCTGACTGAAAACAAACATTTCACTGCCTTTCAACAGTGAATATAGAACCTGTGCCATACTTACTTCAGAGAGCTGAGTGATACAGCGCTTTCAAGTCAACGTTTTGTTACTGTTGCCTTCATGCTAATTCCAAAGGTGGCCTCTTGTAAATTCCTTCCCCCATGCAGCACCACCATGTGCCAGCAGGGGTCTCTAGTCTAGAGGCAACAGTTTTTATAGCTCCATCTAGTGGAACTCAAGAGGAATTACTAAAGAAAGATTAAATTAATTACTGTGGGAAACAATTCAAATTCACCCCAGAAATAGAGTGTCCTGCAAAAACAATTCTTTATCATCATCCGTGTATACGTACACTGTCCTTTTCTTCTGACAGGTCATTGGAATACTGTAGATAGCTTCAGAAATGTGCTTGTGATATCATTACCCTTCCACACTCTGTCTCTCCACACGTTTTCATGCGGTGTCCCTTACAGTACGGTCCTCGCTGAAACAAAGTAACACCGATACTACATTACAATTCTTGATCGAGGGAAGTTTGCAATTCTCTCATACAAGTAAAATTAACAGAAACAAAAGCGTATATTTTATTCAAACTGATAAAATGAAGTTTTGTCTGTGCCGGCTACATCAAACTGTCAGCTATTAATACAGTCCAGGCATTTACTCATCGGTCTAGGAAACGAAATCTTGTTTTCAGACGGATTGCATAAATGACCGGACTAGAAGGTGTAGGGAGAAAATGGCTCTGCCCGTAAGGAGTTGCTGTGTTAGGGCTCACGGGGTTCTGTCCCGTTTTCTCAGGCACGGTAGCGGCTCTTCGTCGTTGATCCCGGTGGTTATCAAGAGGCTGCCCTCCGCCTCAGCGGCCTGTGGGCTGGGCCGAGCCCCGGCCTTCTCCACCGCCAGACTGTACAGCTCGGAGCCGCAGAGGACGAACCAGAAAATGGTGGTAGTTGGGATACCAAACCCGTTCATCTGGTTCCGAACCCGCGTCTACTACTTCTTAATCCGGGCATATTTCGATCAGGAGTTTAATATCGACGACTTCACCGAGGGGGCAAAACACGTGTGTTTTTTTAATGTATTTATTTAATTACACCTTCCAGTTGTAATAATAGCGTCAGTGGGGTACTGAAGGTACATGACCGTTTTGTATTGCTCTCGGGGCGTTGATCGAGGCCAGTTGTAAACAACATCCACAGTTAGGGTCATGGACCACCACGTAAACTAAAAACGTGTGAATCGTTGTTTTTCTTAATTTTATAACTTGATAATACTTAAAAAAAAAAAAACAAAAAAAAAAAAAAAAAAAAAAAACACAACAGTTTGACCCTGACACAAATAAGGCCAGACGGGGGGGTGGGGGGTGACTACAAGCTGCAAGGTGTGTACATTGTTGTGGGGAGGTAACCATGCCACAGTGGTAACCTGACCGGACTGTGAGACAGCCCTGGAGAAAAGGCGATTCTCCAGAATGGCCCATTCTATAAAGTCGCCGCTGTTGAGACATTATGAAGTTAGTAGTTTTACAGTTAAATATGTTGCTGAGTTCCCCAACACTGGGACCCTCACTGATGTGTATTGCTACCCAATGTGATTAATCTGTTTTATCACCAGGCATTTGCTCGGGTGTCAAAGCTGCTATCCCAGTGTAAATTTGAAGCTCTGGAGGGACTCGTAGCGAAGGATGTAAGTACAGAGCCTCCAGTCTAAGGTAATGTTAAGATGGAATAAGCTTTAATTGACACTCGCTGACTGTTTCTCTCTACCCTCTCCCAGGTGCTGGAGCGGCTGCAGCAGCAGTGCCCCCTCCTCCCCCAGACTCACCAGCAGGCCCTGGCAGCTGACATGAGTGACATCATGTACACCACTCCGGGGGATGTGGGCATTTACTACGATGACAACGGTGTGTGCTGCCCCCTCCTCCTGCCCGGACGTCAGTGAGAGTGATACACAGAGCAGGGAGCGTTCCCCTGTTAGGCAGTTGCTGTATATCTGAAGAGGTTTCTAGTCTGTTTAGTATGCCACTGTGCTGCCTGCAAATGTACTGTATATGTGTTTCTAATCCTTCATTGTCCTGTGTAAGGGCCCTTTCACTAATTCACTGTTTTCAGTATTTTCAGTTTGAATAGGTCTGTTACAAAGGTAGAGCAGATGTAAGGATTGATGAGTGGTGGTGTATCAGACTGTATTGAGCGTGAAGGGAGTTGCAGTGTGTGTGTGTGTGAATCTCCGTTCCTGACTCTGTGTGTCCTCCCCACAGGGCGCAAGTTTGTCAGTATCCTCATGCGATTCTGGTACCTGACCAGCGCCCGGCTTCCAGAGGAGACCCCCGAGGGCACCAAGGTGTTCCAGGTGGCGTTCGGAGAGGAGGAGAGGGGCGAGGAGACCAAGAGGCTACTCACAGCCAATTACGAGTGAGTCTGACCAGAGAGGGTGGGGTCCAAAGGCTTCTCGCAGCCAATTACGAGCGAGTCTGACCAGAAAGGGTGGGGTCAAGAGTCTCCTTGCAGCGAATGGAATGAAGGGGAAGGGTTGTCGTTGTACTATATTTTAATGGTCTACATGGTGGCTGGGTTAGGTGATTGAAAACAAGTTCAAATTCAAGTGTTCGAAGTCAAACAGCTTGCAGCACACATGCAAGCCTCTCTATATTTACACTTGTAAAAGTGTTTTAACTTGCCAGGAAAGACTGCCTAATGATCTTAACTGCAGCAGTGCTTCTCTCCGTCACTGTTTATAAATAAATAAATAAATAAATGGTAAATAAATTGTATCATTAAAATAGGCCCCATCGTGTCGAACCTGGTGGTCTGTATGGATCAGACTGCTGGTTCGTGAATCACTGTGTTGTGAAGCTTTGATGACATTAAAATGAAGATCTTGTCTGTTGTGTTTTCCCTACCAGGTTTCAAAGGGAGTTCACTAAGGGTGTGTTGCCAGACTGGACAATCACACGTGTCGAGCACTCCAAGCTGCTGGACTGACAAGGACAGGAGCCTGTCCCCTCTGCCTGGGACAACTCGCTGACCCCAGAGCAGCTCGTGACTGCCTAGAGATCCACTCTTGGTTTGCCATGACTCGTGGATACACACACAGCAACTCTGGGGCTTTGGAGAGGGTCTCCAGCTGATTGAAGTCCTTTATCTAGGGAAAGGGGAGCCTGCTGGCCATCTGTATTGTATTCAACACACTGAGAGGGACTGTAAAGGAAAATAAATAGTTCTATTTTATGCACTATTTTTGTGAAATGAGAAAAACAGAATGTCTGCTCCAAAATGTATGTTTACTCATGAGTTAAAAAACATGCAGGAGCACTGGTACTCCCCTGTGGATCTCTTGGTCCTTTCCAGCCCAGGGATCCAGTTGATTTAAAACAGTCCAGAGCCGTGTCCCTACCGGGCCTTTAACGGTTAAATTGAACCGAGGTGTTCAGTTGAGTCATTGAGGTCCGGGTTTGGAATGGACTGAAAGTGCCACAGGTAAGTTCCACTGCTTTGCGTTTCCATCACATTGGTGCTGGTTCACTCTTCGGCTTTGTATTGAACTGGAGTTTGTTACAGTGTGATCAGGTTTGGATTGGACGATGTCTGTGAGAGTTTAAAGCCGCGGAAAGGAGCAAGTCAAAACTGGTCAGTATCCACCAGGGATGTGCAAATTAAATAAAATACAACCTTACCTTTAACCCTACTGTATTTCTATACTTTCTGCTGGTGCATACTGCCCCCAGCTGGCTTAATGTTGTAAGTGCAAGAGCAGGGGTAGGCAGTCTTGGCAATTTCACTGTGGTCCAATGCAGGACTTTGTTCCAACCAGGTCCTTAATTCTGCTGTTGGCCTTGCTGCTGCTGATTATTAATGAAAGTTAAATTGTTATTAACTCCACCTGCCTAGAACAGTATAAACAGTCTATTTTGTTGTTGCATAATACATTGCAAGTAAAACCTTTTGTCCTGCGCAACGAGCATTCCTATTGCAAGAACCCAAGGACCAGTGTCAAAAGCTATACTAGCACACATTTGTAATGATAAATGCAAACATGACTGGATATATGGAAATATATACATTAATGTGAACCAGTGCCAGGTATTAAGGTACTAATTCAATACATTGGACCAGGGTTGGGATTAGAGATGTGCTGATTTGAGAAACAGTGTATTTCTATATAATGTTATGCCTCCTGATATTTTGGTTCAGGCAGCGAGTAACACCTCAAAGAGGAGTACGTTTAGCAGCAATGTCATGAACATCTCTGGGTGCAGCCAGCAAAAAAAAAAAAAAAAAAAAAAAAAAAAAAAAAAAAAAAAAAAAAAAAAAACCTGCAGTATAAATATTTTAAAAAGTAAACATTTTGTCTTTGTAATTTCATAATGTTTGATTAAATAAATTAGTCTGTATTGAAGAAAATAACAATGTTTGGTTTATTTTTATATATGCAATCAGTGTTTAGTTTGTATTTTCCTAAGTTTTTTCAAATGCCCATACCCAATGAGTGAGCCAGTGG
The DNA here is from genome assembly GCF_017654505.1 of Polyodon spathula. NCBI lineage: Eukaryota > Metazoa > Chordata > Actinopteri > Acipenseriformes > Polyodontidae > Polyodon > Polyodon spathula. Next base: position 45,041,875 of record NC_054543.1, read on the forward strand.
ATGTCACTATGTCATCTGGTACTGCAACTTCAGTAAACTTTCACAGATCAAAGTGAAACTTCGCAGAAAAGCAAATGAAAACAAGGTCCATGAACTTAGTGAAAATCATTGTGGAGATTTGAAGTGGGTCAAATTGCCATAAAAAATGACCATCTCTTCATACTGGCTAACTAGTCAAGGTAACCCCAGTTCTTACTGGTGACGTTTTCAGTTTCTGATTTAAAACAGATGCCTTGAAATATTTCAATTACTATGTTCAACATCAAAGTAATACAGATAACTGTAACAATATGAAAAGAAAGCGCTGTATGGTTATACGCTTACAAATACACATTACGCCTAATACTGTACAACAGGGGTTGGTTATAACGTAAACAAGTGAAATACAATTATAAATAACAATATTAATAATACTACATTTTACCTGGCTTTTTGGCATTCAGGGGTAATTAGATTTTGTTTCTTAAGTGAATTAGGCCTATGTGTTTTAATGTCTAAACGGACAGTGTTATTTTTGTAACTACAGTACAGTAGTTGCATGAGCGATCTCTCAGTTTTCAACTCATACACTTTTCGAGTTACAGTAGTATTTTGCAATTGACCTTACAAACATGGCAGTGAAGCTATTCCACCAAATCAGGGCTCTTCATTATATAACACCCGGAGTGGGCGCATTTCTAAGGACCCACAATCTCACAGCTCTCTCCTGATTGGCTCGCTGATGGAACGCTGGTGTGCTATTGGTGTTTGAGCACGTCAATCGCTTGCCTGTCACAGAGTTTTGCGGTGACTTGCAGACCGGCACGCTTGCTTGCTGTCATTGCATCCGAGTAGGGTTTGCAGACAGAAGCTTTATTAGAGAATTGGAAAAAAAAAAAAAAAAAAAAAAAATGAAATTGTCCGCGGCGACCTTCTATGCCTTGCTGGCCGGTTTGTTTGCAGTAGCGATTCGCGACGTGCTTTTTGGATACGAGGAGAACGGCTGTAGCATGACCTACATGTTCGAGTATCCCGAATACCAGGTGAGTAGCAGCACTGGCAACAACAGAACGAGCGATGCCTGCACAGTTTCTATAGTGACTGAGCGAGCCTGTTGCTAAGTGAGTGAGATGCGCTTGATACAGGCGTGCTGGTTAGCACGGGGAGCGGAGTAAGAAGTCTGTGGTTAATGATATTAAACGGGTAGTGTGGCAGCATCACAGATACAGTACATGTCGTTTTCTTTCGTTTTTACTTCCCTGCATATTTGGTGAAGGACACCCAATACACCGACCGCACCCCTTACATTTCAGCATTCCACACGAGCGGCGTTCCTCGTTTTTAATAAATACAGAAATTACACAATGTTGTCGCTGCGAGCGAGTTATAATGAATTGACCCGATGATATTCAAGTGAGTGACTGATTAGCAACCGAGTCTCGGCACGGCTGTATAAAAGGATGATTGCTTCAGGCACACAGGGTTGAGTGTACAGCGAGGAGGCACGGCAGAGGAGAGAAATTACAAAGTATAAATAGCAGTTGCGAGCGTGCTGGCTTTTAAACCAGCAGGGTACTTGTTATTGCTTGTTGTCTGTTTGTTTTGGCCACAGCGCCGTTTTGTTTTGTGTGCAAAGTTTTGTTTTCTGTTTTAACCCTTTCCTCACTCACCAGTCCTGTCTGTGTGCTCTGTTTCATTTCCCATTGCATTATACAGTAGATCCAGACAGACCCAAACACAAAACAAAAAGAAACAAATGATATTCAACAGTTGTTATGCTAGGGATAGACACAAACACATGCCCATGCCTGCCTAACAAAAACCACATACTCTCTAATTAAGCCATTTATATTTTATTACATTACACAAACAACATACATAAAACATATTTACACAAAGAAAAGGGGTGGAGGCTTACAAGAAGTATAACCTCTGGGATAGCTGTGGCAATCACAAACCAATTTAAAGTATCAGTAATGTAACAACAGGACTGCTGTAGAGCACAGGCATTTCTGGAGACATTTCTGTACAAAGGGGCAAGCAGGTTGCCATGGGGATAGAGTTCCTGCTGCAGTTAAAACTGGCTTTGTGGAGCGTGTAATCAGTCAGACACTATTATTATTATTGTTATTATTATTATTACGTTGTTGTTGTTGTTGTTGTTGTTGTTATTTATTCCATCATGCAACCTTGGGCTTGTGATTCACTGTTTGGGTGATGGCAGGATAGACAAGGCTGTGGCATCCTTGCTCGTGCACAGTTTGTAGTATTTCAGAAGTTACAGAGGAAGTAGGAGGAATAGTCGTATATTTTTTATAAGAAAAATGACCCCAACAGAATTTTCTATTACATGTTCTGTGATGCAAGAAAGTTGGATTATTAACCCCTTTTCTTCCAGGTCAGAATCATAAGCATTAATCAGACCCATATGTGAGATGGGGGACGGGGGGGGTATACCCTCTGGGGCAGGGTTTAAATCCCCCTTGCCCTCCGAAACTGGCTTCCCTGCTTTCTGTTTCAAGCTTATGTATTTAGAACTGCACTGGGGGATAACTGTCTGTACCTACTGTGTAATAAAAATACAAGAGTAAAGCATGGGCTGTTTACTGTATCCTTATTCTACTGATCGGTGGCCAATCTTTACGTTCAACAGCGTTTTGCACAAGCAGATCATCACCTACACATTACTTATCTACCGTTTCCTAATAGAAAACGCCCTGCCTGGTTAACACCCTGTTATGTGTGTTCTGTATTCTCTTTTGCTGTTTTTCCTGAGCTCGTCATTTGCTTACTAACCATCTGTCACAAAGACGGCTGCAGTGGGTGACATCAGACCAGAACCAGGAACCAACACAGAATAGACAGAGAGACATGGGGTTTGGTGAAGCTGAGCGCTTGCTTGCGCTCAACATTTAATAATTAAACAATTAAACAAAAAAACAGCACACGGCACTTGAGGCCAAAATAAACAAACAAACAAAACGGATTAACACTACACAAAACGGACACTAACAAACAGCGGACGAACAGACAAACACGATGAGCTGCTATTATTTACTTTGATTATTATTACCTCCATCTCCAATCCTGTTCTCCACTCACCGAACACACAACACGCAACATACAACACCGAAATACACGCAGGGGCGGGGCAACATTGCCACACCATCCCAGTAGAAATTGCTGTGGAATAGACTTCTCAGTAAAAGGCTGATTGAGTGTGTGGGTTGGGGAAAGCCTAACAGCATTGCGCTGTGCACTGAAGCCCACAGCTTAGGCATTGTGTACTGAAACCTGTGCAACCCTAATATGCTTCCCTGTCTATCTTCAGAAAAAAAAAATCTGTGAAGTCTTTTCAGAAGCATGTTTGCTGGAAAGTTAGTAAACCTGCCCAATAATTCACACAGGATGTTCAACAGGCAGTAAACTGTTTGGAAAGGGGAGGTGCTATGGCATGATACAAGTATATAATTAAAGGAAAACCAGTCAAGTGTTCTTAAGCCATACAGCTGACTGGTTTTGTTGTATCTGCTGTATGTGAGCTGACTGGTCTATTTCAGGAAGTGTTTCAAATCTTATATAATATTTTACAGTAACTCAGTTGCAGTGATTTGTCCATACATTAGAAATAATAAAAATAACTTAATAAATTCAATAGCCAAGGTTTTTTTGTTTCACCCCCAGTGCATTCAAGACTACATTTTGTAAGCTGAATTCACCATTTGTGGTCTCAATATATTAGTGTCGGGAGCTATCGTCAGGCAGCAGCCTTTTGTCTCTCTGGAAGGATTAAATGTACATAAATCATCTAAGATTATTCTACAATTAACAAACAGTGAGCTCATTAGTGTTGTTTCTGGCTTTTCACTTCTGAGCAGGGTGTGCTTTGCAATGTGTAAGCTGCTTTCTGATGAATGCCATTGCCAAGTTTATTTTGAGTACTGCTACTGTGTATGTCATTGTGATTGAGGGTTTTAACACGATTGATTACTTATGATAAGTTGTGTTTAGGTGTGGACTCTCCTCCACCTATCTGGTCTGTCTGTGGCACACATGGTGAACACTGCCTTGAATCTTCTCCAAATTTTTATCATAGTCTCTCATAGGCCCCATGCTTGTGATAGACCTTTTGGGTATAACTGTTGATTTTACACAAATTTAACCAACAAAGTCCAAGATTATCAGGACTCTCCCTGCGTGTGATTATCAGGACTCTCCCTGCGTGTGATTATCAGGACTCTCCCTGCGTGTGATTATCAGGACTCTCCCTGCGTGTGATTATCAGGACTCTCCCTGCGTGTGATTATCAGGACTCTCCCTGCGTGTGATTATCAGGGCTCTCCCTGCGTGTGATTATCAGGGCTCTCCCTGCGTGTGATTATCAGGGCTCTCCCTGCGTGTGATTATCAGGACTCTCCCTGCGTGTGATTATCAGGACTCTCCCTGCGTGTGATTATCAGGACTCTCCCTGCGTGTGATTATCAGGGCTCTCCCTGCGTGTGATTATCAGGGCTCTCCCTGCGTGTGATTATCAGGACTCTCCCTGCGTGTGATTATCAGGACTCTCCCTGCGTGTGATTATCAGGACTCTCCCTGCGTGTGATTATCAGGACTCTCCCTGCGTGTGATTATCAGGACTCTCCCTGCGTGTGATTATCAGGGCTCTCCCTGCATGTGATTATCAGGGCTCTCCCTGCGTGTGCTTATCAGACTCTCACTGTTTTAGACACCAGCATGGTTGTGGTGATGTTGTGATCCTCCCTCCTCTGCAGAGAATCAGACTTCCGAAGAGGCTGCAGCGACAGTACCCGAGCTACGGGCTCTACCTCTATGGAGAAGGGAGCTATGCTGAGGAGAACAAGAAGCTGAAGCTGACTGGGATCCCCGTCCTCTTTCTGCCTGGGAACGCTGGCAGCTACAAGCAGGGTAAGGGCTGTCTGGTGGCTTTGTACTGGGTGTTTCAACGCATGTGTTTTTCATCTTTCAATAGCCAGCTTGTAGGTGATGTCACAATAATATCTTCACCAAACTTTAAACCCAGGGCTCTCCACAGCTATGGCTAATGTTTCAACAGTCTAAAACAAGAATAAATTGATAATTTGGTGTGGCACCAACAGAAAACGCTCTCAAAAATAATAATTTCAACTTGTATTCAGGTAGACTGCTCAACAGTGGAATTTCCAGGTGATATTTCCAGTTGGTGAGATCTGTGATCACTGCTCTGAGAATGCTTTCCTGACTATACAGTACTGAGGCCTGCATGATGCGGCTTGCAGAGAGAGAGGAAGGCAGTCCTCGAATCAGCACAGGCAATGCTCATGGTGAATCTGCCTACAACAGGGTTAGGGAGATTTCAGGTTCACGGTTCAGACTGAACCAGCATAGAGCATTGCTCACAAGGGGAGGAGACAACATCACAGACAGTGGGTACTGTGTGTGTGTGTGTGTGTGTGTGTGTGTGTGTGTGTGTGTGTGTGCACGTGTGTGTATAATGACCTCCCTTCCCACCAACACATGCATACATGGCACTCCCTAGGTGATGCAACAGCTTTAGGGTTAAGAGGACAAGTTTAAGTACATACCTTATCAGAGGAAAAGTCTTGAAAGCTGAGTGTGTAGTAATCCATCAGCGGTTGCAAGCTTGTACTTACTCTGTTTTACTTCTGTTAATCTGTAACAGTGTCATGGGATTTTAATCAAGCCACACGACCCATATAGCTATTTGCAGGGTAATTAGCAGTCTTTTGAAACTCATTTAAAATGACTATAAACTGGGACAGTACAGTACACCCGAATATACCAGTTTAATTGAGTAAGGAGCAGCAGCACAGTCATTTATTTTATTAACCCCTTAACCCCTTTTATTAAATTCAATGTATCAGACTCCCCCCCCCATCCCAAACAGTGTTTTAATTAAATAAATACAAAATTAGTGACTGATAATCCTGCTCAAAACACTAAAACTATCATCTAGTATCGTTATAGGGCTATCTTTTTAAAAATGTTTCTTGAAGGTAAAATCATTCGACAATAAAGCACTGCCAGTGTTCTCTTCCCTGTGCTGCAGCCCGATCCATTGGTTCTGTAGCCCTCCGGAAAGCAGAGAATATCGACAACCGCTTTCACCTGAATGTCTTCACCGTGGACTTCAACGAGGAGCTGGTGGCCTTGTACGGGGGCAGCCTGCAGAGACAGACCAAGTTCGTCCATGAGTGCATCAGAGCCATCCTCAAGCTGTACAAGGTGAGGCACGCCAGCACACTGCAGGGAAGCGCTCATGGCAAGGATAGTCCTCCTGTTATGTGAATTTCACTTTAATCCTATGTTTGTTGGTTGTTTTTAATTTCCAGTTGCCACATAGCCATTGTATAATCCCAGTGTGGCAGTGGAGGCTGTGTGTGTCCTTGTGGGAAATCAGCAGTTTTCTTGCTGTTGTCTCATAGACAGTATCCCACAATGACACACACCCTGTCCCGCTGTAAAACTTAATTAACAGCCCTGGTATAGTCGGACCCAGCGCTCTTGGTATCTACAGCCTGGCCGGTGGCTGCTGGCTGTGTGTAACCCTTGTGTGTAACCCTTTGGTGTTGCGTGTCGTTTGCTGGCAGGATCAGACTGCGCCCCCTAGCAGCGTGGCGGTGGTAGGACACTCCATGGGCGGGATCGTGGCGAGGGCCCTTTTCACGCTGCCCAAGTTCAACCATAGACTCATCAGCCTCATTATCACCCAGGCCACACCTCACCAGGGACCTGTGCTGCCCCTGGACAGCGACCTCCTCGGTAAGAGGGAGAGCCGGGACAGGACCTAGGTCAGGAGCGAGGCCGGGACTTTTAGTGCTATGAGAGAGCAGCCCTTACACCAGTGTCTCATGTTGTCCATTCCAAACCAGAACCATGTTCCAGTTTAAACAGCTCGGTTCAATGAAGCATGGAAAGACCTGGCTGGAGCAAGGCTCTGGGCTGCTCAGTGCAATAATTAAAGCATGTGGTTAGAACACAGCTCTTGACTGTGATGGATTAAAGGAGACCACTGTATTTTATACGACATGCAGACAGACACACCTTGCTGATAATACCTAACTTCTCCTTGTTAAGCTGTAGTAATGCTTTTTGCAATCTTAAAGCTTTAGTAGGCATTTCCAATTAGAAGGAGATCTTCAGAATGGATTGAAAGAGACACAAGTTAATACCACTTCTCTATACACTGGAAGCTGCGTTAAGTGAGCAAGCTAGGGTGTTTATAAAAATGACCTGCATCTTTCACTTTACAGGAACTGTTTCATCCATACCTTGAGACACAGTCATAAGATACGCAGTAGGCATTATTACAAAAAATAACTTTTAACAAGAATTCTTACTGTATATTCCTATAACTCGGGTTTAGATCACTTTTTAATTGAGGTTAATTAAAAAGAAAGAGAGATCATCTGACTTGGGAACAAGGATATCAAAACTGGGGGATTACAATTTCTCAGGCAGGGGTTCTTATTTAAGCACCAGAATGAATTATTTTTTAATTAGTTTTCCAAATTTAATAGCATGCATGTTACTGCCTGTTTTGCGATCAAAAGTTTGAATTTTTGAAAAAAAATAACTTCAGTCATAAGAGCACTAATACTTTATTATGCAGTTGAAAGAATATCAAATTGCTTCAATAGAAGGAGGACAAGTAAAGTATGTGCATGCATGTAGGAATCTTTGGATTATAAGTGCAGATCTGATAGTGTACACACAGCTGCTGTGCATTAGCAGTTTGAATACAGCTGTTTCACTTTTTCCACTGTGATCCAATGATACGGCATGACATCTAATTTAGTAATGTCAACATATGCTTTTTCAATCACACTTTCAGGAATTACACGTTACATATTTTGCTTTTACTCTTTACAGTGTGTGTCCCTTAATCAGGGAGCATTTATCTTAAATAAAGGGGCATGTAAATTACCTTCTTAAGATGAAGTGGTAAATTCCAGCCCGTTGGAATGTCAGCCAGAATCGGATGTCAGAAGGTGTGTCCTGTATGTTTCAGATTTCTATGTGACGGTGAACCAGCGCTGGTCTGAGCGCGCTCAGGAGCTGCGCAATGTGACGGTGCTGTCGGTGGGAGGGGGGTTCCGTGACTATCAGGTGCGCTCCGGACTCACCGCCCTGCCCTGCCCCTCGGACGACCCCAACAAGCTCTCCCTCGTGGTACGATGCGCTCTGAGTACTGCTGGGGCATTGTTATTGTACTATAGTTTAAAAAGTACTTGATATAGTGGATTTTTATATGCCAATTTACATGGGCTTTTATTTGTGGATTTCCTCAGCATACAAAAATCACTTCATGATAAGAGGGCATGTAAAGCAGGAGGCACCAGTCTGTTTATTTGATGTGAACCAATTCTTTCTGTTAACAGAGTACAGCTGTGCCAAGGACCTGGGTCTCCACTGATCACCTCTCCATTGTTTGGTATGTAAAATACATGCATACGTTCATACACACATGTATAAATACACATACAAGGAGTACACATACGTCTTTCTGCATTTTATACATGCAAACATATACACCCTTCCATGTAATACCTTAAGCTTTAGCATGCATTTCCACCTGGTTCTCGGTCCTTGGACACTCTTCTTATGAATATGAGAATTGGATACAACTCATTCCGAATGGGTGTTAAACTATAAATACAATACACTAAATGAATGTTTAATGTTCTCATATCTGCTTAATACCGGTTTGGTGCTGGTCTTATACCATTGCAATTACTTCATTCCTCTCCTCAGAGTTTGCACTTTTGCTTGATTCAGATCGGGCCCAGGTACTGTATGTTACAGTGCTTGTCTCTGGTGCAGGATTTCAGGATTTCCACTAGATGGCGCTGCCCAATGCACTATTATTTGGAAAAAGTAGAAAGAGTGCAACTTGCGGCTGCAGCTTAATAGATTGCATGCTCAGCCTCGGTATTGAGCATGTGATGAGTACAGTGGCAGTGTAAGTTGTTTAGCGCACTGTCCTCGCTCCTCTGCGTTGCAGGTGTAAGGAGCTGGTGCTGGCTACTGTCCGAACCTTCTTCGACCTCGTGGACCCTGACACCAAGCAGGTCTGTACGAAAGAGGGGGCTGATTTAGTGTGCAGTTATCTTAACTTGTATTGAACTGCAGCAGTAATAGTGTAGCAGTTTGGTGTTTGAATCATAATAAACCTGTAGTTTCAATTTTAGGCTTTCTGGATGAGGTGAGACTGGGTTAGCAGGTAGCAATGAATTTAGCTGAAGACTAGTTAAACAGCTGTAGGCTGAAATTCATCTGAATAAAAAAAGAATTACACTGGAGAAAGAGCTCCTAACTGCTCTATGTGGTTAATCCATAACAATATAAACATTCAATCCTAAGATAGATATAGATATATACACACACCTAATGTTTGCCCTGTGGTAAATTTGGATTTAAAATAAAATCGGAAAAGTGCATTTTTTTACATAAAGGGAAAGACAAGAGGGATAAAATCATTAGAAATAAAACCAGAAATCTGTCTCTAATCATGTCTGTATATAGGACAAGACATGAACACATGGTCTCTGCTAAATACATGTATTGTTATTATTATTATTATTATTATTATTATTATTATTTAATAATGATCATAAGAATATTGCAAGAAGGGATGCAGTGAAGTTTAAAAAGATTAATCAGATCATAAAAAAGGGTTTTCTTAAAAGAGTTTAAGAAAAATAAATAATAAATTTAGTTAATTTACCCAAGTACGTAACAGATCTTACAGAATTTTTTTTTGGTTTTGTTTTTATTGTCATTAAGCACCCTGACATTACTTTATTTCTGAATCCACCTCAAATGCTGTGGCATTAACAACCATCCCCTTAGTTATTTTATAGATTGACCGCAGAGCTGGTAAATCAGCACAATTACCAGTTAATCTATAGATTTACTGATTTTACACATGAACTTTAATTATAACTTGACTGAACTTTAATTGAATGAACTTTATATATATAAATATTTATACAGATACACACACACACACACACACACACACACTCACTGCTGTGCAAAAGTCTTAAGCAGTGCAGTGTTTCTCTTCAGCAAACACACACAGGGGTGTTCATGTCTTTGCAGATAGCACAGGACCCAGAGAAGAGAATGGCTGTGATCCGGCATCATTTTGTCAGACACCCTGTGAAAATCTACGATGACACAGAGGACGATGTCATCACATTCTCAGGTTTGTGTGGTTGTAATGAGGCCACTAGAGGGCAGGCTAACCTGGGTGAAATGCTGCATTGTGGATTGAGGAACCAATGAGGGTGCTTCCTCAGATGATCTGTATCATGATAGACGTGTGCAGCATGATACAGAACTAAAAGCCCTACATACGCAGCTGCTTGTAGTACACCAGTAGTGATGAGGTAGGGGGACCCCCCCCCCCCCTTCCCCCAACACACACACAGACACACACACACACACACACAGTTTAAGAACCAGTACCTTGGTGTAATGCTACTAGAAACCATTCTGAATGTTTGTTTTTTTCAGTGCCATCAGAGGTATGGACTAAGGTCCTGGCTCCCACGCTGTCTTACACAAGCCCTACGGTAACTGTGATCTCTTCTCTCTAAATGTGTTCCTCCAGTTCATCAGTGCAAGTAGCAAGTTCAACAGAGAACTGTTGTTCAATAAAAAGTAATTGTCACTGTTTTTATATGTAGGGAGAGCTCATAAACAGCACAGTATGACAAAACAAAAACAATGTATTAATTATTCCAGAACTTGATTTTTGAATTGACCTCCCCCACTGGTCTGGCACATGAGAAGTTGCAGAAATTCTGCACACCTGCACTGGTACAGTCTTGCTCTGTGTGTCCAGCGTCTGTAAGAAAGTAAACACAGTACAGGGTTAGCAGTGCTGTGTGAATATGTAGTCTGATAACACCCTTTTAAAGAGGCATCCCAGTACCTTGTCATTGTAGTTCTGATATTATGTTTTTTTTGTATTTGTTTTGTATTTGTTTTATTTTCTGATTTACTGTTACAGTAAGATCACTTACATTTTCCATTCTGTGCAGGAACCCAGAACAAAATATTGTATTTTTCCTCTTTCAAGTCACAGAAAATCCTACAGCCATTTCCACTGTCGGAGCAGCAATCTGGTAAGAGGACTGAGCTGTGTGTGTCTCGAGCTGTGGGGGGGAGTACTGGTTTCTGTACTGTAGCGGTCCAGACCCTGTGAGTGTGGACGCATGCCCATCAGATGTCTTTCTAGCTGACCAGCGTTCAGTCTGACCACCCGCTCTGTGTTCCTTTCCATCAAGACTGCCCTCCATTTCAACCCAAAGGGTCATCTCTCAGATACACAGTTGCAAGTTAAGCATTCCTAAATACAGGGGCAGTGGCTGCAGTGTAGTGGGTTAAAAGTTAAGTTGTCTAACCAATTGGCACTGAAATTAAACTGAGCATTATTAGCTCAATATTAGTATATTTTATGGTTAGAAATTAGCAGAAGCCCGGTGGCCACTGCTTTGGTAGTTTCCCTATGTTAGTTAAAATAGAGAATGGAGATTTTTTAAAGTGCCGAAAGAGTACCCCAACCTGCAGTGTCGGGATGCCAAGCTCACTGGACTGCAACACCCTTAGAAGAGTTATTAAAAACAGGGGCTTGTCTGCATGCTTGTACACTCTATATCTCAATACTGAGTTATGCCTTGATTGCCTGGCCAGCCCTTTTTTCTTTCCATTGGCTGATTTAAAAGCACTGCAGCCAAAGGAAGGGCATGGAATGAAGCATGAGCTGCACTCTGGCCAGCAGGTGATAACTTGGTCAGAGGTTACAGTGTTGTTCCCTCACTGTTAGCGACCTGCCAAGGTGATCTCAGAGGTGTTCTCCTTGCATCCCAGGGCAGCCTCTAAACACCCTTCCTTATGGTTTGACATGAGTCTAGTTTTGGCTGCATATAAGACATAGTGCCTTATCTTATTGGAATACAAAGAGCCACAGTAATGTGGATGGATGCACCAGATTCCTCAAAATGAACACTTCCAGGAGGTTTGTAGCAGACCTGTCTGAGTCTCTGCTTTCTCTCCACTTAACACACATTGTGACTCCCTGCCTTTTTACCTGTAAGGGGCTGATGCAGAGTTCAGTCTGTCCTGCACAGAAAACATTGGGGTGACGCTCCTGCACCAGCGCAGAAGAGAGGGCTCCTCAGTGCTGTGTAGAAGTGAAATGTTGAATTTAACAATAAGAGTGTGCGTGTGTGTGTGTCCGTGTCTGTGTGCATGCGTGTGTGTGTGTGTGTGTGTGTGAGTGAGAGAACTCCAATACTAACCTCCCCTGGCTTCCTTTGTGTTTTTCACTGACAGGAGATGAGCAGCTGGCTGTTTGGCTGCACACAGAGTAACGGGCTGGCATGGTGAGTGTGCTGCATGTTCTCCCCACAGTTTAGCAGGAACAGGCTAAACGTCCCCCTTCAGCTTTTCTTGCTTCTAGTCTCTTTGTTGATCTCTAAAGCAGTGCCCGGTTGCCTCTTCCCTTTTTCATTTGCTGTGTGAGTTCACTCCCTGCCAGCCTGTTGTTTGTCCCCCTGAGCAGGGTTTCATTATAAGGAGATTAGGAATTTGGCTCCTCTCAAATTGTTTTTGTGTGAGAGGAAGTCAGGGCAGTGTCCCTCCTGGCGCTCCATCTATTAGTATTATTGCTGTCCTAGCTGATTGTGTATTTGAAGCAGGGGTCACTTGGCTTGCTGATTTATTTCACATCACTATTGTAAGGATATATTGAAAGGGCTGGTTTACATTTTTATAGGTACGCAGAACAGATTTGAACTTACCGAGAAACAAATGCAGGTTGTTGTAGCAGCATGTGGGTTTGTGATATTCTCAATCTGCCGTTTCTATGGGTTCATTCACCCATTGATGAAGAGCAGAGTCAGTGCAGTTTATATACTTGTACTTTTTGAATACATGTAAATGTATTGATGGGAATTGTATATGCGGGATAGCAGCCTGCAAACATTAAAAAACAAAACAAATAACAAGCTGGCTAAACACGAGTTCAAACCAGGATTTGCTATTAAAGGAGTCCTGGACTTGCTCGTTGGGAGAGGCTTTGATAAATAATGTAAGAAGAGCTCTGATTGTGATGTGCTGTGAGAGCTGCCCTGGGGAGTGGAAGGGGAGGGAGGAGAGGGTTTATGTAAAGGAGCCTTGATTTCTAATGATTTCTTGATTTCTCACTTTCTCACACACATGCTGTTGTGATACCCACAGCCTGCAGGCGGTAGATCTGTCTTGGGAGACTGAATTACTCCCAGCCTTTAAGGTGAGTTTCATTGATTTTATTGCATGTTTGCCTGTGAGCAAACAGATGGTGTTTGAATAGAAATAGGCACTGTTCCATGTAGAGTGTCTGTGCAGAGAAAATATATAAATATATAACACAGTCCATATAGCACATAATACTGAGGACCAATATCCAAGACCAGCGTGTGCGTGTACGGATATAATTCCACAAAGGGCCGGAATTGAAAATCACTGGCTTTACAATGTGTTCTTATCCTGGCTTGATAAACACAGTCAAATTGAAGTAGGAGCTTCTTCCATAGTGCAGGTACCTCAATCCACTCTCAGCCCTGCTCCCTGCTCTGCTCTCTTCCAGGTTTTGACTCTGAAACTGGATGATTATCCTTCCTTCTCCCACATTGTTGTCAGCGCCTCAAACATCAGCATGAACGTACAGTTTGTCTGGGTTAGTTGATTGATAAGGGGGCCCCCCAATGTCCGCCCCCCCCCCCCCCCCCCACAACACACACACACACACACACACACATTGCAGACGGTGTGTGTTTTTAATAATGCAGTTTGGTGGAGAGGTCTTTGCTTTCCAGTCCTCTTGTTCACCCAAAGTTTTCATAACAAGATGCTCTTATACCATCAGATTCAGGGTCAACTGTACATACTAGCTTATAGTGGCTGTTTGTTTCCTCCCTGTCTCCCCTGCAGTTCAGTGTAGACTGTGAGTTTTTCAATGAAGTCTCTCGGATCGTCTCCACTCCTGTGACTCACGTCTTGTCTTTCGGTGGGTACCTTCATCACCCTTCTAAAAGTTAATCACAGCTAGATTGCTATTCCATATTAGGGTTACGAAGGTCCTGGTGTCCTACTGTCTCATGGTGTTGCCACTTTAACGTGTTACTCATCCCCTTGGCGTTTGGTTTTGCAGGTGTGACTGTGAGTGAGGTGGTTTTGCACCCAACAGGCCTTATCCACAATATTCAGCTACAGGACTTTCACCAGGTAGGGGGGCACAGACCACACTGCAAACCATCCATACCTTCACATCACAAAGATATAGAGCTGTACACAACAGAAAACTGGTAATAAAACCATCCATACCTTCACATCACAAAGATATAGAGCCGTACGCAACAGAAACCTGGTAAAAAAAACCATCCATACCTTCACATCACGAAGATATAGAGCCGTACGCAACAGAAACCTGGTAATAAAACCATCCATACCTTCACATCACGAAGATATAGAGCCGTACGCAACAGAAACCTGGTAATAAAACCATCCATACCTTCACATCACGAAGATATAGAGCCGTACGCAACAGAAACCTGGTAAAAAAAACCACCCATACCTTCACATCACAAAGATACAGAAGAGCTGTACGCAACAGAAACCTGGTAATAAAACCATCCATACCTTCACATCACGAAGATATAGAGCCGTACGCAACAGAAACCTGGTAATAAAACCATCCATACCTTCACATCACGAAGATATAGAGCCGTACGCAACAGAAACCTGGTAAAAAAAACCATCCATACCTTCACATCACGAAGATATAGAGCCGTACGCAACAGAAACCTGGTAAAAAAAAACCATCCATACCTTCACATCACGAAGATATAGAGCCGTACGCAACAGAAACCTGGTAAAAAAAACCATCCATACCTTCACATCACGAAGATATAGAGCCGTACGCAACAGAAACCTGGTAAAAAAAAACCATCCATACCTTCACATCACGAAGATATAGAGCCGTACGCAACAGAAACCTGGTAATAAAACCATCCATACCTTCACATCACGAAGATATAGAGCCGTACGCAACAGAAACCTGGTAATAAAACCATCCATACCTTCACATCACGAAGATATAGAGCCACACGCAACAGAAACCTGGTAAAAAAACCATCCATACCTTCACATCACGAAGATATAGAGCCGTACGCAACAGAAACCTGGTAATAAAACCATCCATACCTTCACATCACGAAGATATAGAGCCGTACGCAACAGAAACCTGGTAATAAAACCATCCATACCTTCACATCACGAAGATATAGAGCCGTACGCAACAGAAACCTGGTAATAAAACCATCCATACCTTCACATCACGAAGATATAGAGCCGTACGCAACAGAAACCTGGTAAAAAAAACCATCCATACCTTCACATCACGAAGATATAGAGCCGTACGCAACAGAAACCTGGTA
The DNA here is from genome assembly GCF_017654505.1 of Polyodon spathula. NCBI lineage: Eukaryota > Metazoa > Chordata > Actinopteri > Acipenseriformes > Polyodontidae > Polyodon > Polyodon spathula. Next base: position 45,057,360 of record NC_054543.1, read on the forward strand.
AAAAAACCATCCATACCTTCACATCACGAAGATATAGAGCCGTACGCAACAGAAACCTGGTAATAAAACCATCCATACCTTCACATCACGAAGATATAGAGCCGTACGCAACAGAAACCTGGTAAAAAAACCATCCATACCTTCACATCACGAAGATATAGAGCCGTACGCAACAGAAACCTGGTAAAAAAAAAACCATCCATACCTTCACATCACGAAGATATAGGGCCACACGCAACAGAAACCTGGTAAAAAAAAACCATCCATACCTTCACATCACGAAGATATAGAGCCGTACGCAACAGAAACCTGGTAAAAAAACCATCCATACCTTCACATCACGAAGATATAGAGCCGTACGCAACAGAAACCTGGTAATAAAACCATCCATACCTTCACATCACGAAGATATAGAGCCGTACGCAACAGAAACCTGGTAATAAAACCATCCATACCTTCACATCACGAAGATATAGAGCCGTACGCAACAGAAACCTGGTAATAAAACCATCCATACCTTCACATCACGAAGATATAGAGCCGTACGCAACAGAAACCTGGTAATAAAACCATCCATACCTTCACATCACGAAGATATAGAGCCACACGCAACAGAAACCTGGTAATAAAACCATCCATACCTTCACATCACGAAGATACAGAGCCGTACGCAACAGAAACCTGGTAATAAAACCATCCATACCTTCACATCACGAAGATATAGAGCCGTACGCAACAGAAACCTGGTAATAAAACCATCCATACCTTCACATCACGAAGATATAGAGCCGTACGCAACAGAAACCTGGTAATAAAACCATCCATACCTTCACATCACGAAGATATAGAGCCGTACGCAACAGAAACCTGGTAAAAAAAACATCCATACCTTCACATCACGAAGATATAGAGCCGTACACAACAGAAACCTGGTAAAAAAAACCATCCATACCTTCACATCACGAAGATATAGAGCCGTACGCAACAGAAACCTGGTAATGAAGATATAGAGCCGTACGCAACAGAAACCTGGTAATAAAACCATCCATACCTTCACATCACGAAGATATAGAGCCGTACGCAACAGAAACCTGGTAAAAAAACCATCCATACCTTCACATCACGAAGATATAGAGCCGTACGCAACAGAAACCTGGTAAAAAAACCATCCATACCTTCACATCACGAAGATATAGAGCCGTACGCAACAGAAACCTGGTAATAAAACCATCCATACCTTCACATCACAAGATATAGAGCCGTACGCAACAGAAACCTGGTAATAAAACCATCCATACCTTCACATCACGAAGATATAGAGCCGTACGCAACAGAAACCTGGTAAAAAAACCATCCATACCTTCACATCACGAAGATATAGAGCCGTATGCAACAGAAACCTGGTAATAAAACCATCCATACCTTCACATCACGAAGATATAGAGCCACACGCAACAGAAACCTGGTAAAAAAAAACCATCCATACCTTCACATCACGAAGATATAGAGCCGTACGCAACAGAAACCTGGTAAAAAAAAACCATCCATACCTTCACATCACGAAGATATAGAGCCGTACGCAACAGAAACCTGGTAAAAAAACCATCCATACCTTCACATCACGAAGATATAGAGCCGTACGCAACAGAAACCTGGTAATAAAACCATCCATACCTTCACATCACGAAGATATAGAGCCGTACGCAACAGAAACCTGGTAAAAAAACCATCCATACCTTCACATCACGAAGATATAGAGCCGTACGCAACAGAAACCTGGTAATAAAACCATCCATACCTTCACATCACGAAGATATAGAGCCGTACGCAACAGAAACCTGGTAATAAAACCATCCATACCTTCACATCACGAAGATATAGAGCCGTACGCAACAGAAACCTGGTAATAAAACCATCCATACCTTCACATCACGAAGATATAGAGCCGTACGCAACAGAAACCTGGTAATAAAACCATCCATACCTTCACATCACGAAGATATAGAGCCGTACGCAACAGAAACCTGGTAAAAAAACCATCCATACCTTCACATCACGAAGATATAGAGCCGTACGCAACAGAAACCTGGTAATAAAACCATCCATACCTTCACATCACGAAGATATAGAGCCGTACGCAACAGAAACCTGGTAAAAAAACCATCCATACCTTCACATCACGAAGATATAGAGCCGTACGCAACAGAAACCTGGTAAAAAAAAGACAAAGGTTAAACGAGAAGTCTTTTTCAATGTTATTAATTGTGGGTAATTTTGTACCAGTTAGACTGTCATAACATTTAAAGCCATGCCTGTTTTAATGTCTGTATGTTTTCTATACTGTACTTCACTATTGTTATTCCTGCTTTTATCATTATTTACCACGTACTGCTGTCCCTTTCTAACCACAGAGGGTTGTTCTTTCACAGAGCACTGCATTCAGCATGTAATAGGAGAATGAAGCTAGCAGAATCACTGTAATCACAGAGCACTGCATTCAGCATGTAATAGGAGAATGAAGCTAGCAGAATCACTGTAATCACAGAGCACTGCATTCAGCATGTAATAGGAGAATGAAGCTAGCAGAATCACTGTAATCACACAGCACTGCATTCAGCATGTAATAGGAGAATGAAGCTAGCAGAATCACTGTAATCACAGAGCACTGCATTCAGCATGTAATAGGAGAATGAAGCTAGCAGAATCACTGTAATCACAGAGCACTGCATTCAGCATGTAATAGGAGAATGAAGCTAGCAGAATCACTGTAATCACACAGCACTGCATTCAGCATGTAATAGGAGAATGAAGCTAGCAGAATCACTGTAATCACAGAGCACTGCATTCAGTATGTAATAGAGAATGAAGCTAGCAGAATCACTGTAATCACACAGCACTGCATTCAGCATGTAATAAGAGAATGAAGCTAGCAGAATCACTGTAATCACACAGCACTGCATTCAGCATGTAATAAGAGAATGAAGCTAGCAGAATCACTGTAATCACACAGCACTGCATTCAGCATGTAATAGAGAATGAAGCTAGCAGAATCACTGTAATCACACAGCACTGCATTCAGTATGTAATAGAGAATGAAGCTAGCAGAATCACTGTAATCACAGAGCACTGCATTCAGCATGTAATAAGAGAATGAAGCTAGCAGAATCACTGTAATCACACAGCACTGCATTCAGCATGTAATAAGAGAATGAAGCTAGCAGAATCACTGTAATCACACAGCACTGCATTCAGCATGTAATAGGAGAATGAAGCTAGCAGAATCACTGTAATCACACAGCACTGCATTCAGCATGTAATAGAGAATGAAGCTAGCAGAATCACTGTAATCACAGAGCACTGCATTCAGCATGTAATAGGAGAATGAAGCTAGCAGAATCACTGTAATCACAGAGCACTGCATTCAGCATGTAATAGGAGAATGAAGCTAGCAGAATCACTGTAATCACAGAGCACTGCATTCAGTATGTAATAGGAGAATGAAGCTAGCAGAATCACTGTAATCACACAGCACTGCATTCAGTATGTAATAGGAGAATGAAGCTAGCAGAATCACTGTAATCACAGAGCACTGCATTCAGCATGTAATAGGAGAATGAAGCTAGCAGAATCACTGTAATCACAGAGCACTGCATTCAGCATGTAATAGGAGAATGAAGCTAGCAGAATCACTGTAATCACACAGCACTGCATTCAGCATGTAATAGGAGAATGAAGCTAGCAGAATCACTGTAATCACAGAGCACTGCATTCAGCATGTAATAGGAGAATGAAGCTAGCAGAATCACTGTAATCACAGAGCACTGCATTCAGTATGTAATAGGAGAATGAAGCTAGCAGAATCACTGTAATCACAGAGCACTGCATTCAGCATGTAATAGAATGAAGCTAGCAGAATCACTGTAATCACAGAGCACTGCATTCAGTATGTAATAGGAGAATGAAGCTAGCAGAATCACTGTAATCACAGAGCACTGCATTCAGCATGTAATAGGAGAATGAAGCTAGCAGAATCACTGTAATCACACAGCACTGCATTCAGTATGTAATAGGAGAATGAAGATAGCAGAATCACTGTAATCACAGAGCACTGCATTCAGCATGTAATAGGAGAATGAAGCTAGCAGAATCACTGTAATCACAGAGCACTGCATTCAGTATGTAATAGGAGAATGAAGCTAGCAGAATCACTGTAATCACAGAGCACTGCATTCAGCATGTAATAGGAGAATGAAGCTAGCAGAATCACTGTAATCACAGAGCACTGCATTCAGCATGTAATAATGAAGCTAGCAGAATGAAGTCATAGCAGATGCATCAGGCTTTTACAATCCGAATCACTGTAATCACAGAGCACTGCATTCAGCATGTAATAGGAGAATGAAGCTAGCAGAATCACTGTAATCACAGAGCACTGCATTCAGCATGTAATAGGAGAATGAAGCTAGCAGAATCACTGTAATCACAGAGCACTGCATTCAGTATGTAATAGGAGAATGAAGCTAGCAGAATCACTGTAATCACACAGCACTGCATTCAGTATGTAATAGGAGAATGAAGCTAGCAGAATCACTGTAATCACAGCACTGCATTCAGCATGTAATAGGAGAATGAAGCTAGCAGAATCACTGTAATCACAGAGCACTGCATTCAGTATGTAATAGAATGAAGATAGCAGAATCACTGTAATCACACAGCACTGCATTCAGCATGTAATAGGAGAATGAAGTTAGCAGAATCACTGTAATCACAGAGCACTGCATTCAGTATGTAATAGGAGAATGAAGCTAGCAGAATCACTGTAATCACAGAGCACTGCATTCAGTATGTAATAGAATGAAGCTAGCAGAATCACTGTAATCACAGAGCACTGCATTCAGTATGTAATAGGAGAATGAAGCTAGCAGAATCACTGTAATCACAGAGCACTGCATTCAGCATGTAATTGAATGAAGCTAGCAGAATCACTGTAGTCATAGCCCCCCCTCCTGTTTGTTTCAGATGCATCAGGCTTTTACAATCCGAATTGAGAGCCGCTGCCAGACACCGCAAGGTAAGCTGACAGTTCATGCTTTAATGGCAATGAAAGCGGTTGTTTTTCTTGCAGAATCTGAGATGCATTGACCGAATGTAATACAAAACATATTGATACCCACTATATGTTCTATATTTCTTTTGTACAGAAGGAAAGCACAGCGTTTACAGACTCAGAGTGCCGTGGTTTCGTGAGGATTCATTCACAACAGCAAGGTACAGCAGGTCAGATCCTTTTTATTGTTATAAGGCATTTGACCTCGGCGCTCTCTTTCCTTATGTAATCCACGCCATTAGTAACTTGACCTTTTGTTTCCTAGTGAATGTGGGTGGGGATTTGTCCTAAGAGGCGTGGTGTTGTGTGATAAGCCACATCATTCTCTGTGTGTTCTTGGTCATTGCAGTTTACAGGAAAGTAACTAGGCAGGTATTCTAGAGACAGCATTGGATAGATTATCTATACAAAACACTGACCTGAAATTCTTCATAGAGGGATGTAAAGCCCCCTTTCCCATAGCACAGTATAACCTCCACCTGTAATGAACTGAATATCACAGAACAATCACAAGCTTCAAAAGCTGTCATCTTGGCTGCTCACACAGCAGGAAACGATGATACTGGAGTGTCACATTCTGGCATTGTACGGAGACATTGTAATACTGCCCAAAATAAAGATATAAAAACTGATAGTCTTTTCTTTGGTCTCCCATTTTACAGACATCTAGATTACACCCTGAACACTGTAGTCCTGCTAACATTGTCAGAGCTCCTCATGCAACTGTAATTAATATCAGCCCTTGTAGACCACTGGTTCAACATGTTGTTCTTATGTAGTTAAGACCCCATTGATATGCATACAGTATAAAACATTTACAATTGCAAAGAGAGAATAATAATGATTGTATCATGCACTGTATCGTTTCTTTGCACGCACCTCCCTGATAGATTCTGCACTGTAACCTGTGTGTTCTGCCCTGTCTCCAGTGCTTTGCATTCTGCACTGTAACCTGCATGTTCTGCCCTGTCTCCAGTGCTTTGCATTCCTCACTGTAACCTGCATGTTCTGCCCTGTCTCCAGTGGTTCGTCTGTGGCTCAGATCTCTGCCAGGCTGCACTCCCCCCGGCCAGACAACACCTCCACAGCCAGCCTGCAGCTCCACACCAGCCCCGAGTGCCAGTACACGGTAAGGCTCCACCCCCTAGTGCCAAAGGCACCTTACTTTCTCCGGACCACGGCTAGCAAACCTCAATGCAGTGTAGCTCTGCCAGGTTAAAGGCTAAGTTTCCCTTTGAGTGTGAAGCTGTTGCAGTGTGCCCGGCTTACACATGTCTGATTCTACAGTGTTGTTTCATCTCCATCTAGTAATGCATGACGATTCAAGTATGGCAGGAAATATGGAACATAGATTCTGCATTGCCTCAACACGCAGCCTCCCTCAAATCACATTTTTTATAGAACTCCACAAAAAGGCAAGATGTAGATCTATTTGCGGATTGCAGGACGTGGTCTAGTTATGAGAGGTATTGGCATCTTACTTAATACAAATACATGCACAACCCTAACCCTAAGCCTAACCCTAACCCAGTGGCCCACTAGAGAGGCAGCAGACAGTTTAGCTGTAATCAAGGGTTAACCACATTGTCAAACCATTAAACTACTTGCATCAGCAAGTTAACCTCCACATCTCCACCTCTTTGAGCTACTGTAAGGACTGCATGCTATAGTCCTCGTTCTCTTTTACTTTTACTTATCTTTTGCACACACAATTTCCTGAACGAGCTGGTAGAATGCATTGGACTGTTGTGTGAGGGTAGAGGGTTTTCCCTTATAAAAGTTTTCGGAAGTAAAAGCATAGCAAAGCGTAATACAGCATATCTATGGTACCATGGTAACACGTAGGCATAGTAACAGTGTAAAGCCCAGAGGCATAGCGAGTTGGCTCCCTTACAGTAGCAGTATTAACAGAGGATCAAAACTTGTTGATGCTTTATAAATACTAAAGGGACTGCATAAGACAGCAAAGGCAAGCATGTGGTAATTGTAATAAAACCTCCAGTGTTCATTTATGCTGCCACGGGCCAGAGTGAATCACTGCGGTCCTTTTGTATCTGTTTGTTTCAGTAATTGAATGCATTATCCTTGATGAAAAATGCCCATTTCCATTTTCTTCATGGTTTCGTACCGTCAATGTCATCAAATTATACCAAATGTCAGTTATATTTTGTCTGTCAGCTCTGCCTGTCAGTGTTTTCCTGTGCGCACTTGGAACATTTACCCTTTAAGCCAAATTGCAGGCTCGACTTAGTTTTGTGATTCCACTGACAAATGTCAAGAGGACCCTTTGATCCATTCTCATTAGCCATGAGTGCAAATGGGTCATTGGTATATACACACACATATCAAGAGCAGTGTGATTGTATAATAGCTGAATTGTGTAATATAGAAACTGCATTCTGAAAACCCTTTCTCTAAATGCAGTTTTCTTTTGTAGAAACATAGTCTCTTACTGTTTTTAAGAAAACGTACAAGACCGCTCTGACTTTAACAACTGTAACGGCGGTAAGCCTTGCCACACTAAAGAATGTAAGAACTTTCCAGGTTGAAGTGATTCAACCTCAACAACATGACAAGATAGCCCATTCCATACCTTCACCACTCTCTGTGTGTCTCCTTCCCTCAATCTCTACTTCATTGCAACTGTGTGTCCTCCAGTTTCAGTACTGCGCTTAAAGTATTGCTTAGGGTTAACTATGCCCCACCCCTCCCCCATTCTGCTTTGTTTCTGGCTCATTAGATTAAGTTATTTCAGCCTATCTATGTTGGTCTGTCCACAAGTAAAGATCTGTCTGTAATTAAAAATATAACCCAGATTCTAACTTTAAAAAAAGTGAAGGTGTGTTCAAGTGCTGCGTTCCAAACTGGATGGTAAGCAAGGACAGCAGCCCATGTTGCTTACAAGCACTCAGCGTTAATGCTGTGGAATGAGCTTCATGGTATCCAGGCAGCTAATTGTGATAAACCACCTTTTAAAGCAGGCAGTGTCCCTGTGACTATAGACAGCGTGTCTCTTCACATAGCTGATTGAAGACGTATGGCTTTAATAGCGCTCTGACATTTGAATAGACAGCGGAGCATTACTCCAGCCTCCTGTGTGCAGTGCTAATGCAGCATAATTGGTTTAAAGCTCATTGTTAACCGTGAATAGAGACATTTCCTATCACCTAATGGGGAGCAAATCCACTACAAAGAGCCAATGCCTTGGCAGTATGCGCCAGCGGTAGATCATCATTGAGATGAACATGAAATTGAGATGTCTATTCTTAAAACCATAATTCACTGCCTTTGTTGTAAATGCCTGTTTTTAAAGTTTACAAAACATACTGAAAAGTCACATTTAGCTAAGCAAATGTAGAAGAAATAAAAAGACAATTTAAGAGAGTTCTATGTTTGGTCCTTACTTAAGTGGCAAATATTTACTGTCTGATACGTGCAAAATCAACACACGTACACACATTTCTCTTAATTGGGACCATGAAGAGACCCTTCATCCTTTACATACTCCGGGGTTGAAGACAGGCCACATCATCCAGTTATACAGGTATATGAAGATGTTGAGGAAGGCCTTTAGTGGAATCTGTACTGTACTGTTAGAAATGGACAGTGGTTAAAGGGTTCAACAATATCTGGACTGTTTGCTGTTTTTTTTTTTTTGCTGCACAAACGTTATTCGTAGTTTGTTATTTATGTATCTTCCTAAACCATATTCATGTTAACTGTTTTGCACAACTATTTTTTCTTGCTAGGTTACCATACGGACATCTGTTTTTCAAGTGCTTGGACAGGTAAGAGAGATTATTATTATTATTATTATTATTATTATTATTATTATTATTATGCATGCATAAATCATGTATTTTTGGAGTTTCAAGTTAAGATATAAATACTAATTTCACAGGGCTTTATGATTGTGTCATTGAATTCAGCTCATTAAATGATATTAGTTTGTAAAGATCACATTTCAGTAGCTGTCACTTAAACTCGGTATGAGGGAACAGGCAGTACTAGGGCACCGAGTCTTGTCTTGTGAGCCGAGCTGCATCATTCTGGAGGAGCGTCACCCGGTCCAATTGAACGCTGTCACCCCTCCCCTCCCCTCCCTGATGCTGCTTGTCTGCAGAGGGAATGGTTGTCGTAATGATGATGATGATGATGAGGATGATGGCGGAGAGCTGGAGGAGGGGTTATTTGGTTTCATTTGGAGTTCCAGGATGCTCGATGTGAACTGTCTTTCTGCTCACATTTAAAGACTTTGCTGCAGCCTTCATTCTGCTCAAGCAGATCCTTCCTGTGCCCCACCCAGGGCCGGCGTAACAGACAGCCGCATAGGGCGGCAAATTGGAGGGGCGGCATAAATGGTACATAATTACATTTTATACTTCACATGTCTTTAACTGTAAAATGTTCAACATCTTACATCACTGTTTCTTGTTCTGCAAAATGTATTGCTGATGTTCCGGAACCATATCATGAGCAGTGGTGTAGTCCTAAATCTGGAAGTACAGGAACGCTGGGGGGGTGATCATGCTGGTGCGAAATCTGGTCTCCCCTGGGCCAGGCTCTTGGCTGTTGAGCCCGAAGTTCCTTGCTTATTCAAATGGGGAGGAGCATTATTGGGTTTCATTTGTCATTTAAGCATTTTCATAACACATAGGTAAAGATTCTTTAATTCTTGAAAGTTCATTAAGTCAGGGACCTGTCTATAGAAAAAGTACCAGAGGATTTGCTGTGCACGATTATATGATCACTACCCTACCAGTTTTATAGTAGTTAAGGAACGCAATGCGGTACTGTACAGATAAGGTATAATGAAAATGTGATGTGTTTGAAGTAACCTGCTTATCCTGTCTCAGTTGTAACCAGTGATGATTGTAGATAGTTGTATATTATTTTGTGACGCTGTAAAAAAAGAAAACATAATCTTGTGTACAATAATTTGTTAATACATTGAGATATATATATATATATATATATTAGTAACGTCTTGTGTTTGTCTTGTTTGTTGTGTCTTGTTTAATGTTCTGTGTATTGTAAGGATATGGGGCATGCTGTTAGTATATGTGTGTGTGTGTGTGTGTGTGTGTGTGTGTGTATGTATGTGTGTGCGTGCCTTAGTGTGTGTGTGTGCGTGTGTAGTTCAACGTTATGGGGCCTGATTGCAGCAACAGCTTTTATAATCCTGCTGATAGTGCTGTTGGCTCAAACAAGTTCAGACGGGCAGGTTGGCAAACAGCTGCGATTCCTGTAAGGAGCTGGCTAGGTGACTGACTGACATCTCTGTGTGGGGAGAGGGGACTGATTCAGGACAAGATGACATTAAATATATTTAAGAGAATTCTTAAACTGGTGCCCGTTCTCAAGTGTGTATCCTAGTGTGAACAAATAAATGCGTGTCTAACATGTCCAATTCAATCATTTACTCCCAACATCAGAGTGTTAGAACTATGTTTATAAAAGTTTTCCACAGTAAAAGCATAGCACAGTGTAATAAGCACAGTTAAAGCATAGGAAAGCTTTGTAAAACACAGAGAGATGTGGTAAAGCATATTAAAAAACATGGCAAGCCAGGGTAACCTATGCTAAATGCATACTGTAACCACAGGAAAAGTGCAATACCATTCCAAACTTTTCTAAGGGTAACATAGTCACACACATACCTGCCCCTGTGCTGAGGTTATCCATGCACTGAATAGCTCAGCTTCTAACAAGCACAGCTCATGGAGACCGGGAGCATTGGTTGGTTAATTTGTTTGTCTGATAAGGTGAATTGGAGGAGCAGGACTGGGCTGGTCCCTGCTTAAGCCAGGTATTTCATCCAGCCTCCACTAGTACTGACAGATTGCTTGTGTGTTTCCAGGGCTGTGTGATTGGGGCTCTGGAACGGGGTGTGCTTTGCAGTGCTTAGAAACCCCAATCACATGTACACAGCCCTCCAGCAGGTATTTGGACAGGTGTCTTAAATTACCCTTCATATAAAAGAGTAGCGATTTTATGTTTTTGAGGATGTGAGGAAAAGTATCCAAGTGTGCAGAACTTCTGCTTCCAACAAGCACTGGGACGTAACTGAACAAATACTGTAAAACATCAAATGTTTGCTGGCAAGAAGTGTTCAATTTTGTTTTTATTAAAAATCTGCAAAATATACATGCCTCAAAATTAACATAGTTACTCACTTCATTTTCTTACGGATGTGGCAGGGCTGAGCTGTGCTTCGAAGTGATGTTTGTGAGCCAGTGGTGATGGTTGGCAGGAATGGGGTTAATTCCTATCCCTGCCAAATACACGTGAGAATGTGGCTGTTCCCAAATTGTATAATTGGTGCTAATTGGGAACAGTCACATGACATATAAAGGGAGCTAGAAGCTCCATGTGGGGGGGTCTTGCTGGATGCTGTGAAGGTGAATGCCCAGCCGGACAGAAGTTTTTGTTTTGTTTTTATTTTGCCCTGAGCAGTTTTTTTTTTTTTAATTTAATTTTGTTTAATAAGTGCGTGTCCCTGAGCTTCAATGCAGAGCTACTGCCTCTGAGTCTGAGTCTCTCTAACTGTTTGCCATCCTGTCACAGCGGTATATGTATAGCCCACATGCACAAATATTTGTTGCTGTAAATATAGTGACATCTGCAAAATGAAGCTGCTGCAGATATTTCCTGTTTTACAGAATATCGGAACAACTGGAGTGGGATCTGTTTCCGCTATGATGATTTTTAAGACTGGTACAATTCAGTTAATTCAGTGTGATAGCAGTATTCTCAGTCAAGATTGAAGTCCCATTTTTGTAGGGTAAAATCAAGAGCAAATCTCCCATCCTGTCATTCTGATGACTTGATTTATTTTATTTTTTTTAAATGTTTGTATATGTTCGTACGTAATGAAATTCAGTGATCAGAAGTTTTACATATTTATGAGACCTGCCATCCTGTGAATAGATATCATAAACCATGTATAATCAGATAGCGACTCATAAACCAGGTCAAGATAACCGTCACATTCTCTAATCCTATTGCACTACTTACAAGCTACTGTTTACTCACTACTTGTTATGCACATGTTTTTCACTTTGTGAGTCCAGATTAAATAAATGCATTTCTGCTGTCTTTAGCAAATTGTAACAGAAATGGAAACTTCAACACCAGACTGATCACTGGGGTATAAACCAAGAAAACAATCTCTAGCTGTTTTCCTGCTAGTGGAACAGTTACACTGCTGCTTAACAGCTTCAGACTTCCAGGTACTGTATAGATTGGAGGCTCTTAAACACCAGGCAAGCCTTTGTGAACAGGCCTCTACTCTCTGTTTACTGTGCATTTCTTAGCGAGACTTCAGAACAGCTTCCTTCCTTTCTTTCCTTTCGTTCCTTTCTAGCTCTCTCCCTCTCTCTCTCTCTCTGTCTCTTCACAACCGTTGTTTACGAGGAGGCAATAAAACAGCCTGTTCGCAGATCCAGGAGTCTGATTTGTCCCTCCGGCTGTGCAAACTCCCTCCTCCCTCCTGCTTCTGTGATTTTATAGGTTTTCTGCTCAACAATGGCCCCCAGAGCCAGTGATAGTGGAGGGCAGTCCAGTCACTGCACTCTCCACACTGAAGCACAAAAAACAAGAGGCTTAACAACTTCTCAAAGCTGGAGAAGATCAGGCAGGGCGGTTTCTTGGTTCTAGGATTTTTCTTGTTTGTTTTTTATTTCTTTACATATGACAGGGGTGTTGTTTGGAAACCAGGGGAAAGAGTGGACATGGCAACAACAATCTTGATTTTATGGAGGGCCATTTATGTCATGGTCTCTACCAAGCTCTTACTCCTACCGCACTTAAAACACTGAAAGGAGAGGCTGTGGAAGTTCAAAGCAGCCAGACATGGAGTGCAGTGAGGACTGCAACTCTGACCACAGGTACCTGCTCACTGAAGCTAACCTGCTGAAGCATGAGCACTTGCTGGAGGTGGCCAGCCCGAGGCTGAATAAGGGAGTCTGCCGCTATGTCAAGGATGGGGGAAAGGGATTTCTGGAAGCCAGGAAGTTTGCCCAAGTGGATCGCTGGCTAACGCAGGTGGAGGCAGAGAGGCGGGCAGGACAGGGTCAAGCAAAGGCACCCCGCTTCCGTTCTGCTAGCCAGCTGGTGCCCAAAGAGGCCTCCGTCTTCCAGGTGCTTCCGCTGCACTCCTGGTCCGGCAGCGAGGGAGTGAAGGTTCTGGAGCCAGTGAGAAAGGCAGAGATGTTGACAATCAAGTCCCTCAGCACCTCAAGCACGCGCCACAAGAGGGCACTGGCCTCCTACAGCCAGGTCAGTCTGGAAGATCGATTTTACAAAGTGGGCACCCAAAACCAGGGTGTCAGCAAAGCCATGCCCCAATCTGGTGCCAGTCGCTGGGTCCTCCCTTCACCTGGGCTGCGCCCCAAGATCAGGCCCTGCTTGGAAGTAGAGTCACTCTGGAAAACCAACCTCCCAGAGCTCTCCAAGGGCACCTCCATGGCAGCAGTCCCATCAAAGTACTCAATCACAGGGAAGAAGCTGAAGAGAGCCGTCCCTCCCAAAGCATCCTTCAGGGAGCTTTCCATCCTGATGTAGGGAGCTCCACACCACATAACTGCAGGGTTAGAGACTCTGTGTAGTTCTGCACGAGTCCTTCATTTCAAAACTACTCTGATACCAGCAATCATGTCCCTGCTGAATCTACTGAAGTAGTACCACCTCAGCCTGCAAGTTTCATATTTAGAGTTGTTAATGCAGCTATAGGTGGGGTAACTTACTTTTTTAACACTGGTCTGATTGCACAGACTCCTTAATTGGGGGTAGTCCAGGACTAGTGAGTTTCTAACTCGGCCTCCAAGCATCTCGGTCACATTGCTCACTGTACCGAAGGAAGCAATGCTGATTTTCTTTTTAAATGCTATCAGTCTGGAAAACCTCTTTTATAAACTGCATCTGAAGGTGTTTGCAGATTCATGCTTGTGCAGAATTGTTGGAATGGATTAATTTTTCCTGATGGGGGAACAGTGCACAATGAGGGAATTGATTCCAGAGCTGTAACAGTGAGGGCTGAGGAGGTGGAGAAGGAAGGTGGATGGGTGGGATGCACATGAGCAGCACTGAACTGGAATAATAAGGACCTGGACTAACATATACTTTTAAACTAACTTGGGAACTGTAAATGAGCCCATGTACAGAGGTTGTAATCAATGGCAATAAACCATGCAGCATTCATATACAAACACAAATACTATGTTTGATTTTCATACATGAAAAAGCATTTTTCAAATGAAAGGAAATCAGGGGTACTTTACTGTGAATGGTATGCATTATATTTATACTGTGTGTGCGTGTTTGTGTGTGTGTGCGTGTGCGTGTGCGTTGGTGTGTGTGTGTGTGTATCATTTTAGGTTTGTGTTTAGTGCACATTTAAAAGGCATTGGAACCAATTAAAATGACTAATTTCCCTCATTGTTTATATATTTATCACGTTGCAGATCAAATAATGCTGTAGTGTATTGAGTAGTTTAGTTTGCTTGTAAACATCATTCATTCCTAAACAAACAGAGGTGTGTGTGTGTGTGTGTGTGTGTGTGCGTGTGCGTGTGCGTGAGCATGTTTAAATCCTGCTGCACTGTCTGCATTGCCTGTTTGACTAAAAGAAACCTTTTAAAAAATGCCTGGGAATGTCCTGCGACAGTCTGTGCTCTTAAAAGTAAAAAACAATGAAAGAAAGAAAGAAATAGTGTTATATACACAGTGCTGCCTCAAAATGCTGTTGCATGAATGAACACTTTTTATCACATCGTACAATTTAACTGATGTTTCAGAAGCGGAACTGAGACTTTACCAGCCTCGTTTTCAGCAGTCAACTTCTGATTTTAAAGGAAGGAATTTAGTCCATTTGTCACTTGAAGTAGGTGGTAGTTGTTTTCTTCATTGTTTCTGGGTCAGTGCACGCTGCATAGCCTTGAGGCTAAGTTGCCCATCTGACAGCAGGAGGTGTGTCTGGGAATATGTATCTCCAGAGGATATTTCTAAATGTGGAGCCATAGGGATGGAGGAGTGTTTTTCGTTACAAGATGCCAGTGTGTGTGGGCACAGCACAAGTTTGTGTTTCATGTGGTTCTGTGCCATGCCTGTGTAGGGTCTGCTTTGAAGGCAGTGACTGTATGTTAGGTATAGATGCGTGTAACAGCACTGCAAGTGAACATCTTAATCACAGTGCAAAAGAGCCGGGCTCGTCTGCATTCATGGTTTTAGATCTTTCACTCTCATCTCCCCGACAGGATACACACAACACTGCCCGTTACACATGCATTTCTGTTTCATCAGGGCTGAGGTCTGAGTCAAGGTGCAAACTAACAAACAGGCTGGAACCTGTTTGAGGTGTTCAGATGCAAGTTCACCTCCTTGTGTTTTCTCAAAAGGCCCTATCGCAGCCCTGCCCCATTATTATCTGTATCCTCAGCTCACCGCTCTCATCCCCCCTGCCGACTCGGGGAATGGAGACTGGAGCACGCAGCCGCCGAAACGTGCTCCTGCCAGTCTGTCATTTTTCGCACTGCAGATCCACAGCGAGGCCACCAGACCTGTAGTGCCGGATGACAAAACAGATCTGGTGGCTCGACTACAGAACCACAGGCGCCCTATCGGCCACAGGGGTCGCTGAGGATTCCCCTGCCGACCTAAGCCCTCCCTACCCGGGCAGTGCTCGGCCAGTTGTGCGCCACTCCCTAGGAACTCCCGGTAATAGCTGTCCCTAAAATCAAAGATATGATTGAGTTTTTGAAAGTCTGCAAAAATAGTACAGCAATTGAAAAGTATTTAAAAGTTTAAACCTTCACTTCAAAATAATCCACAGCAGTGTGCTCTAGCATGTCCGGTTGTTATGTGAAGGCACAACTTTTTTAAAATGTGCTTTTCATTTTTCCAGATACTTCGGTTCCACGGCTCTTGCCTGCCTGTCTACATCGCTGTCTGTATCCTCCTGGCGTATGAGGGCCAGCTCTACTCCCTGCTCACCACAGGTAAGCCACAGGGCTGCAGCTGCCTTCCCTCAGCTCCAACCCCCTGGACTGCATGTGGAGCTTCAAAGTCGCTTCTGCACAAACAAGTGCATTTATTTCAAAACTATTTTAGATTACAAAATGACCTTAAAACTACTGTTTAATATAGATATAGATAGATGTGTGTGTGTAAATATATATATATTATTTATTTATTTATTTATTTTTATATAAATACACGCCCAGTCCTGATTGTTTCCTCTGTGTTCAGGTCACACTGTGGAGCTAGGGAAGGCTCTGAGTGCCTCTGCTAAACCATACAGAGTAGTGCCAGTCATCAACATCCTCCTGTATCTCCTGAGGTGAGCTCCCTTTACACTGTGCAGTCATTCTGAGCTCCCTTTACACTGTGCAGTCATTCTGAGCTCCCTTTACACTGTGCAGTCATTCTTTAAACATCAGAGATAACAAACCTAGTATCACACAGTACTGGAGCTGGCCTGCTTATTGATGCGTCTTTCAAAACAAAACACATGTTTTAAAACAGAGCTACTCAGATAATTAGATTATTTCCTACATTTTGTTTGCTTAAAAACACCCTGCCTAGGACATGATAGCAAAAGTGTCCTGTAGTAAAAGCATAGCAAACAGTAGTAAAGCACAGTGAAAGTGTAGTAAAGCAGAAATAATCACTGGAAAAAATGGTACGGTAAAGAATCTTAAAAACATGGTTAACTATGGTAAATGCATAATAAAAAGCATTGCAAATTTACTACGATAAAGTTTTACAAGAGCTATCCTGCACTGTTTTCAGGGAGAGAAAAAAAAGACTGAATACCTCATAACTGCAGGCTGCCTGATTTGTTGTTGTAACATTAGTAAAATGTTTGGGTTTCTCGCTAACCAGAGTCACACAGAACCATGTTACACGATGCTAGTTCACAGGAGATGTCTCTTGTGTTTTCTATAATAAAAATATTCAAATTACATTTCCTCATTACCGGTTGCTGACATGTCAGAAATATAAATCCCCAGCCCCCTGTATGCTGCGTCTTGTCCCTTGCTGTGAGTCTGGCCTGTCGCGTTGCCTCTCTTGTCTGCTTGTCTGCCTCTCTGCCTGGGGCATGCCTTGAGGGACTGTCCCTGCAGCTCGTTCAGACCGCTGCCTTCCCTGGAACAAACCGCACAGGGACGTCCAAGGAGTTTACATGTGAAACTGCCTTCCTGGAGGAGTGCAGCTTTGTTAAAGATTCAGGGGAAGCTTTCGGACAGGGACGCTGCAGATGGAAGTGTTAGCACTGCGTTAGCATTGTCTGGCATCTAAAACTATCCAGGTGCAGCCTCTCTAATGAGTGAAACACACTGGAAGTGACACCAGTGCTTTTATTAGTACTGAGTGTAAAGGATACACATACCCAGGGTTAAGATCCAAGGGGAAGTGAAGGTTTTTATACAAGGGAGAGAGACAGATCCAAAGTACACTGGATGTGTCTTATAGATTAAGTCTTTCATCCTTCCTTTTTTAAAACTGGATTTTAAGTCATTTTACTCTGTAATAGTCTGCTTTGTGCACTTATGCTTATTAATACAAGTTTTCTTTTATACTGACAAGTTTAAATTGGTCAATGAAGGTTATTTTTAAAGGATACCCAGGGGTAGTGGGCTCAAAACGAAGCTGTTCAGTACAGGCGGTAATGTCACGAAACTGAAGTTGTTTCTCACTCATTCGGTAACATTGCCTGTATTAACTGGAATTAAACAGAGTGATTTAAATAGGAGCCAGAAGAATATTAAAGGAAAAAAGATTGAAGACATGATTTGAGTAGGGCTCAAACTCCTGGGAATGCATGTGCTGTTAGTACATCCTGGTGTCTGTCTTCCTGCAGTGTGGGCTGGCTCCAGGCAGGCTGGTCTGCCCTGTCCCTGCCTCCGCTGGACGTGCCCCCCCTGAGTGAGGACAGGGGCGACTGGTCCCCTCTGGTGTCTCTACTGCTCTTCATGTTCGGCTCTGCCATCGCCTACTGGGGCAGCGCTCTGCTGGGCCTGGCACTGAGCCTGCTGTCCGTCCCACTGTCAGCCATCCACAGGTAAGAGGCTCAGAGGCTTGCTCAGGTCATTGTGTACCATGGCTTCTTGACAGTGTTTGTAATTGAGGAGGCATTGATGTTTCTACATGTACATACTGTTGATTTAGGTCTTGAGGATCTGTTGTTTTTCCATGATACTGACTGGGATGTACAGTGCGCGTGCCCCTGATGTACTCGTTAGATTAATCTGTTTTTTTTCGGTATTTCTAGGAATCCTAAATTGTTGGCTGTTTGTTTCTAAGCTTTGCTGTGTTCAAGTTGGTGTTAGTAGTTAGGTGAAAAGCAGAAAGACAGCCTTCCAAACTTCAGATTAGTTGTGAGCGTGTACATGTTGAACTGTATAAGCACTCTATTGTCCTGTATTGTCACAAATTCACTTTTCAGTATTGCATGGTTTTTTTTGTGTATATTGGCTAATGAAATAAAAAGGGAGCATTGTATTTGAATCCCACACCCCATCCTGTCCCTTCCCGTCCTGTCCCCTCTCCCATAATACAGACCGTCCACTTCTCCGAGCAGCAGCAGGCTGGGCTCACGCGGCCAGATTAGTCTGATGGTCTTCCTGGTGGTCATCTGCTGGACAACCTGTGGAGCCCTGGCCATGATAATCACCTACCTCATCTACCTGTACAAGGTGAGTTCCGAATATATCTGGAACAGGTGAGGCAGGGCTTCAAACTCTACCTGTACAAAGTGAGTTCACAATATACCTGGACCAGGTGAGGCAGGACTTCCCTGTGTCTGTATTTTCCGTATTGGGCTGGTATTCAACAAGGACACCCTTGACCAACAAATGTACAGATACAGTAGCAGAAGCTGGGCTGCTTCCCCTTCAAGTTCCTGTTCTCAGTTAGTACCCTCCTGAGGTGATTTATTTTTCTTTACACACTGAAAAGAAAAATCTGCACATAAAGAAGGTGTATGAGGGTGCCACGAAAGTAGCCTTTACCTCTCCTGTGTAATTTGTAGACATCTGTCACAATTATAGCCCACGGACGTTGTTTATTTTTAGCCAGTTCAATTTCCTCAAAAAGTAACTTGCTCCTTTTCATCAAGGTGAGGCTGCCTCCTCAGCTCTGCTGTTAATTTGTTTTTTTGTTTATTTTTTTCCTCCTGTAGGTTTTGAGGCTGCAGATGTCCGAGAGAACACTGAAACATGTGCTCAACCTGGTGAGTGATGTGTGACTGTGTGTGTATGTGACTGTGAGCATGACACAGGACACATGCACACTGCTCTACCCATGGGCAAAACATTTCTAAGAAATGAGAAGCCGCTGCCATATCACTGTCAGCAGGGTGTAGGGCAATGGTGGGCAGCCTGACCTCACAAGTCTGGAAGGTATTTGAGTTGTTCTGGAGGGTCCCATGTGTGATTACCTCGCTTGTGGTTTATCATGTCTCCAGAACCCCTTGAAGCACATACTAACCTTAAGACTCACTGCAGCCCCTCCGATATTCTCAGAACTCCCTAGGATGAAAGCAGGGTTGCTGAATCTCTGTGGAAACATTCAGCCCTGGTCTAGGTCCTTTATTATTGTTATACATATTACATCGCTCCTCCTGGTAACAGATATGAGTCCCACGTCAGGCTTTGAGAAGCTTAATTAGGTGTACTGAGCATATAGGAACTAGCTGCACGTGCTGTAGGTGTAACTCATTAAGTTCGTAGTTAAGCCTGCCAATTGCAGTATCTAGTCAGATTCTCACGTAGTTAATCACGGAATTGTAGCTATTCAACCTGTGCTGGAGAAGAGCCCTTAATGAAAGGATTTCCTGCAGTAATTGACGAATTCCTAATTCTAATTGGTCCTGAATGAATGAATGATTAGTTCTCTCCACAGGCCCCGACGCAGTCTCCGGGCAGAGCCGCAGGTCCGGGGGTCTGTGTGAAGGAGGGAGGTGGGGGGGCAGTGGAGACCCCAGGGCCCCAGGGGCCACCAGTCAGCTGTAACGGCAGTGGTCTGGTCTCTGTCTCCGTGTTGGAGGACACCCGCGAGGACCTGTACCTGCACCTGACTCTGCTCACCCTGCTCACCCTGCCTGTGCTGCTGAGTGCACCCTCCTTCATCTACTGGACGAAGAACCTCAGGTAAAAGAGGTCCTGTTCACAAAACCTCAACGACTGTGCAAAGGAATGTTTTCTAAATGACTGTTTCATTTACTTTTTAAAGCCCAGCTTTTATTCAGTGAAACTTGCAGTTCATTAAACCACCTTCAGATGTTTTTAGAGGGAGGGTTAATTGCAATTTTCATAGCGTTGCTTAATCTGTGTTTATAAACACGGTCCCATTAAAGTTTAATGAACAGGAGGCCATAGCCTTTCATCAAGAACAATGAAATATGATACAGTGATCAGGTTGGTGTGACCTGGTATTGGGTGCTCTTCTCTGCCCAGGACTTTTGTGGACCTCTTTGTTGTAATGTCTCCTGTTCTTGCACCACTGTGACCTGCCCCTCTTGACTGACACCTCCTCTTCTGTGCATTGACCAGTGGCTCTGTTGTCTCCCACAGGTACAGCCTGCGCCTCGACCCTGACCCCTGCTGGCCAGTGGGCATCATCCTGGTCATCTCTGCAGTGCTGCTTATGAGCTCCAGCACAGCTTCAATACAAAGGAGGTCTGCCTGTCCGCTTGTCCATTCTCTGGTCCTTATGCATGTTTAGGGATGTGTGAAAGAACTTGACCGCTGTGGCTGATATTGTTTTTTTTTCTTTTAATAGACAGTGCAAAAGGAGCAATCCAAACTGTAATTCAAGACTCCCATTGTATTGCAGTTTGAACCATTCATTTTAATTCAGATTAAGCCATTCAGATTAATTAGGCACCCCGCACACATTTTGCACAGGTCACTTAAATCTCACAAGAACCGGGACTGGCACAAGCTGCTACACTACTGTTATTCTCTGCCGTGAACATGTTCTGCCGATCTTTGCTACAGTGCTCCCCCTTTATAGCGTTGTAGGCAATTTGTATACTAGTGGAATGGAATTAGGACTTTATAATCTGTTACATGGTATAAAGGGCCACCTTATAACAAGGGAGCACTGTACTTATAGTTCCTTATCTTTTATCGACTATAACAAGGGAGCACTGTACTTATAGTTCCTTATCTGTTTGTTTTTAGTTACTCTTATGCACATTAACTCTCTCAGTCTCTCTCTCACCCACACACACCCACACACACACACACACACACACACACACACACACACACACACACACACACACACACCCCCACACACACACCCACACACACCCACACATCCACACACACACAGGCAATCGATAATATAATGTCAGCTGTAGTGTTTATACAGTAGAATATGTGCAGTGCAATGGTTGTCTATTTCTAAGTCTTTTCCACAAACACATAAATGTTGTACATGTCATCTCTCTCACATTAATGTTGCTTCATAAAACAGCAACAGCACTGTCATGGAGGCTTTCTCATTATGGCTTTGTTAGATTGGTTCCAAACATTCCTAAACATTTATCCCGAGTCCTCACGCTGCCCTTCTCTCTCTTGCAGTAAACTGTTGAAGGCCAGCGCCAAGCTGCAGCTTCCTGTGACTATCGCCATGGTGGCATTCGCTCTGCTGCACCTCTACAGAGTGTCTCACTTCATTGCCCTCACCCTGAGTCTGCACGCACTCAGCTGCTTGATATAGCTCCTTAAAAAAACAAACAGTCCGTCATTACGTGTGCAGCCCTCTCGGAGGAGCCTGTGCAGGTCCACAGGGCAAATGCTCCAGCACTACCCCTTTCACATTTACTCTGATGTGCAGAGTTACACAGAGTAATGTATCTGCTCATGCCTTTATCAGTGGAATGTTTGAGTGTGTTTTAGAAGTTAGGAACTAACTACAAAAGCGAGAAGAAACAGAATATTTCTCACTCATGGCTGGCTTAACCATCTGCAAGGAACTACATAACAGTGATGAAGGCGTTAGCCAAAACGTTTGTCTGATTGAGTTCTTATTGCTTTGCTTACGTTTCCATCTACCCAACATGCACTTGTCTGCCTATAGTTCGGTTCACCTGGGGAAGATGGTGTTCAGTGTCTCAGAAGGTGCTTGAACACTGCAGCCCAGTGCTCTATCCACTGAGCTACCTTCCACACAGCAGCCCAGTGCTGTAACAACCCGATCAAGCTGCAGTACCTTCCACGCTCCGGTCCAGCACTCTAACCACTGAGCTATTTGATGAAGCTACCTACAAAATCCCCGCCCCCCAAAAAAAAAAAAAAAACCCTGTATAAAATGAAGTGTACTTTGTTTGACTGTGTGGTGCTTCACTCGGTCCACTTGCAGCCTTGTGTTAGAATTGTTGAGTGAGACTGAACGCCATCGAGAGCACTTAGTGAGATCATTATTTTTGCAAGCCATAACTAGAATAAAAAAACTGTGATTCTCTGGATGTAAAAATAAAACCTCTAGATACAATTCATTCGACACTCTGCAGTGTTTGAAATTCTGACAGGAGGAGAAGGCATTACACAAAGAAACAAGGGTGTTGCGCAGACTTTTACATTTCCTAACGTTACAGTTCTGCTCTTTGGACAATACGGTTGTGAGAGGATTATTTTGTATGTTGTACCTCCTCAAATGTGTGAAGAATCGTTGAATGTCTTTGTGAAACAGAAGGATTGTGTACAGTGCATTGTGATCCTCATTTTGCCTTACATTGTGTGTCAAACGCAACAAACATTTTTAGCCCTAGAAAAAGGTCTTAACCCTTTAGGGTACAAGGGACATACATGTCCCACAAATAAAACGATGCAAACGTTCTTATTTTTGCAATGAGGTGCACAAAACTGTTTAAAATGTACTGACAGGTTCGATCAGTCAGTTTCCTTGTGATAGTTTAGTCATTCTCAAATGCATTTTAAGAAGAAACTGCTTGAACAAAGGCTCAATTCCTTGTGTACCTTAAGGGGTTAATAAATTAGATTCTTATATTGAGCCTAGTACCAAATATGCCATGTTAAAAAAGGGTTGTCTTGGGAATTACCCCCCCACTAATGTTTTGTGATATTCCACCATCGCATTATAAGTACGTTTTTAATTCACTAGATCTAGGATTAGAATTATTTTTGTAGTCCTGTTTTTGTATTTTATATATATAACTTTATTAAGACTGTATTGGGGGTGCAGACTGTGAACAGAGTCAGGCAAAGCACTGGAAGATGTTACAAAAGTGAGCAATTCACTAGAATTTTACCAGTTTTTTTAAAACAAACTTTTTTTTATTTACTGTCACTAAAAGACAATTTTGCAAATACCTGGAACTGCAAAATCCTCCAAAAACAAAATGATTTGCAGTACTTCCTCCCAGCCACTAGACTCCACTCCACTCGTATTGAGCAGGGGGATTGCTTGTGAGGGAGTCCTCACAAATAATCAACACCCCATCACAGCCCCAGGTGTGCAGTCTGTTGTTTTGTTCTTGGTACACAGTTACTGTAGCTCGCTAGTGTAAATGTGACGTGTTTGCGGCACAATCTAGTAATAGGACAATCTAATTGACTGTGGCGTGTGTGCAAACTTTAAAGGGCTGAGAATTCACAGCCAATTTTGTGCTCCATCATAGATTATACACAGTGCTCCATCGCTGTAATGCAACTTGCTGTAGTGCAGGCACTTGCACATGCAGCTAAGTGTAACAGCTGTGGCTCCCAATGGCTGCATTATAATAAGGAAGCACTGTAAAACGTTTTGAATGAACCCTGAGACTGCTGACAGTTGTGTTGGATTATCCACTGCTGTGTGTAATCCAATCCACCTCACCCCACCCCCCAATATGCTCTGCTGTTTAAAGGGTGGGGTATCGGACCCAGAGATTGTCTTACTCTGCAGCTCGACCCTGATTTTACACGTCATCTACTTACTGCATCTGTAGAAGCCTAGTGGGTCTTCACTGTGATTCAGACTAACATCAACAACGTTTTATAAAGAAACAAGAAGATAAAGTCGGTGCCTTTTGCAGAAATGCCACGTCTTCCTTTCCTAAAGAATTCCTCCTCTGGTAGCTGTGTGTGCATTGTAACACAGAGCTAATGACAGCGCTGGAGAGCTGAGAGTGTAGTGTTTAGACTAGAGCTCATTATTATTAAGGTGCTGGTAATGACACCGCTGGAGAGCTGAGAGTGGAGTGTTTAGACTAGAGCTCATTATTATGAAGGTGCTGGTAATGACAGCGCTGGAGAGCTGAGAGTGGAGTGTTTAGACTAGAGCTCATTATTATTAAGGTGCTGGTAATGACAGCGCTGGAGAGCTGAGAGTGGAGTGTTTAGACTAGAGCTCATTATTATTAAGGTGCTGGTAATGACAGCGCTGGAGAGCTGAGAGTGGAGTGTTTAGACTAGAGCTCATTATTATTAAGGTGCTGGTAATGACAGCGCTGGAGAGCTGAGAGTGGAGTGTTTAGACTAGAGCTCATTATTATTAAGGTGCTGGTAATGACAGCGCTGGAGAGCTGAGAGTGGAGTGTGTTAGACTAGTGCTCATTATTATTAAGGTGCTGGTAATGACAGCGCTGGAGAGCTGAGAGTGGAGTGTTTAGACTAGACTAGCTCATTATTATTAAGGTGCTGGTAATGACAGCGCTGGAGAGCTGAGAGTGGAGTGTTTAGACTAGAGCTCATTATTATTAAGGTGCTGGTAATGACAGCGCTGGAGAGCTGAGAGTGGAGTGTTTAGACTAGAGCTCATTATTATTAAGGTGCTGGTAATGACAGCGCTGGAGAGCTGAGAGTGGAGTGTTTAGAGTAGAGCTCATTATTATTAAGGTGCTGGTAATGACTGCGCTGGAATGCTGAGAGTGGAGTGTTTAGAGTAGAGCTCATTATTATTAAGGTACAGGGTATTATTCTTTAATGTTATCAGAACTGGAGGTGTTTTTTTTTTCTCTCAATCAAAAGACTGGCATTTCTGCTTTCTACTCTGCCACTAGGCTTCTACTAGCACCCTGTTGTAATTGACATGTACTGTGTGTGTCTGTGAACAGTGTGAGCTGGTATTGGAATGCAATTATATGTACTTAACTGAAGATTGGTTATTTCATTGTTTTTTGACAGAGCTGTCAATGGATCATGTCCTGTAATAGTGTGTAGTACAGTGTGTATGCTTTAACTCATCCATTTAGTACTTACTAGAAAGACAGTGACGTCTGTAATGTAGATCTGTATTTTACTTGGTGGTGCACTATGTAACGTATTGAGTATAAAGTGAACATCATCTGATGTACTTCAGTGTTTTTTGGGGGGTTAAAGTGTGTGTGATACTCGGGTGCAGCACTAGGAGGATGCTGCAGATTGGTGTTTTTTCTTGTTTTCTTTTTCATTCCCGCTGTGCAATTTCAGTGCAGTGACTTGTTGATCATTTGAATAATTAAAACAATTTACCTGGAATACAAAAACAAGGTTTTTTGTTCTCTCTCTCCCACTGGTAACACTTAACTCACTCTTTGCTGTATAATCGGCTACATAACATGCCCATTCCTCTACCCTTCCAGTGCATGACCACTGAGCCTACATTATTGGTTTCCAACATAGAAAGAAATACAGACAGACTGCTGGGATTCCAGGATGCTCAAAGCTACAGTCTGCCACATGAGACCCGGCAGCAGGAAGCGAACAGGATACAACATTCCAACTGAGATTAAATTAGCCATCCATAGAAGCACATTATGGCTTCAGATGCCAAGGTTTGTACACTGTTGCTGTGCTGTGTTAATATTGCGTTTATGAAACTTACCTGAACTTCCATGGAATCAACAGATATTAGTTCCTGACAGGTTTCAAAGCAACAGCTTTGAGATTTGGCAGTGTTGGATATTGAGCTGCCTGTCAACCAAGCAATTACGATAACACTGACTCTTCCAACACGCATGTGCATTTCATTTTTTTTTTTGTCCAACCCCAAACCTATCTTTGCAAACAGAAATAAACTCTCCAGTAGCAGCCTGCATTCCCAAACTCGGTCCCCACCTCTTCATTAGTGCTGACCTGGCCAGGCTTGCCCTGGTTTTATGTCAGCCATCCTTTCTTGTTGATTGCTTTGTGTTTCTCTGAGGCTAAGCTGATGTTTATGAGACTGTGCCCCTTCCCTCCCCCTCTTATCCACCGATATTAGCAGAGAATCCCTTTATCCCTTTTAAAATGGAATCGTTGTGTAGCACAGCATATTAAACTGGCAGAAGCTAGGCAGCCACTGTGTAACCCTGGCTTTCTGGCTGTAGCTGCACAGTGTGTTTCAGACTGCCGATCTCTCTCTAACATTCTGTAGTGCTCATCACTACATAACTTTCCATCTCAGGATAACTCATTTGAATAGTTTTGATTGATGGTATCCTCCCTGGCTCTGTGTAGAGCTTGGCAATGCTGAAAGGGTTGGTATAATATATTTAAAAAAGAAGTGCAGTACATATGGGACCTCTTATAGCTTAGAAAAAGACATATAATATAATTACAGTGAAACCCATTCTAAATTTAGCACTGCAGAATCTCTACCTGTGCAGCAGGTATTAGGATCCCACTTAATCCATATGTACAGCGAATAGCGTTTCTTGTTTTTGTGGAGGTCCTAATGCCAGTTGCACCGGAGGTTAATCCACAGTGTTAAGGTGTCTATTATATATATATATTATATATATATATATATAATATATAATATATATATATATATATATATATATATATATATATATACATGGCATATGTACAGTATAAATTAATCAAATTAACAACTTCTTCATTGGTATTTGATATTTTGCCAAACTTTTAATTAAATTGGAACCTATCAGTTATTTATATCAGGTGTTATTTCCTTGTATACAAGAAAAAATAATATAAAAAAGGAAGTAATAATGGCATCATCTTAAGCTTGCATCCAGGGTTATTATTTTAATTCTGAAGAAGTTATGAAAATGATGTTATCAGGGCATTTTCTAAAGATATCTTTTGCGAAATACCACCAAAGGTGTGAACCTGCTCTGCTCTAATGGAGATTAAAATGACAAAGAAATGTGAAGGGAGAGAGATTGCGAAAGAATCTCATCAAGAGATGTCTCTCAGCTGTAATATGTGATCAGAGTCCTGGGGTTCACGAAAGCACAGTCTAATAAATCCTGGCCCTCATTTGAATGGATCAGATAAGCAAGCTTTCACTGCACAGTGACACTGAGTCCAAACTTTTTAATCAGCTCATTTCCAGCTCATCAAGATCCTTTATTCTGAGAATGCATTGACTCAATAAAGCAAGGTGACTCACTGATGTATGTGTTCCTGTGTGAAGGAGTGCGCACAACAAAGATTTAAACAGATTTTAAGCAGATTATAACAGGTTTTCTTTATTGATTCCAATAATCAATAGTCACACTTTTACAGCATGGTCATTATCATAAGACACAATAATGAGGTCACTAGTTATTCAATAATCAAGCAGTACTGTTATTAATTCTTTAATCTCGGGGGGGGGGGGGTCATCGGATGCAGCACTGGTGTGTGTTCAGGGAGGATCTTGAATGCTTCTCAAATGTACTCTCAAGTACATCTTGCCTAAACGTATGTGTGAAGCTAACCTACTGTTCGAACTAAGGTTAATTCCCACACCCCACTCAATTCTGTTCCTTATCTTGAGTAGCAAACATCTTCCCTCCAATGCTAGCCTTGCAGCTATGCAGAGCCACATCTTCCCAAGGGTGCTCACAGTATTTGTTTAACCTTCATTAACACTGCATAGTCCTCCATCACTGGCATTGTCTCAAACAGCTTTGTCTCATGAGACTTGTCCTGTGAGACAAAGTCGTACTCCTTGAAAGACACTATTGCTTGTTAAACAACATGGCATACGATTACACAGTCCTATGGATAGGAATTAGGGTTCTAGAAAAAGCGTAAAGTACCCATATTGTGCTTTATTGAATGCCCAGACACACTCCTTCAAGAGCATAGTATCCTCCAGTGAACTGCTCATAAGATTGGGTTATTTAACAGAATGGTGATCGGGAATCAGCCTGCATTTTAATGCTGTTATAAACTAGCCTGACATTTCCCAACACATATGCTCAGTTTTATTCTCTAACTGGATTATGGTCTGGATTAAGACATTCCTTCTTGGTTGGACCGCCTGAAGCCCCTGTTTTTTATTAATGTGCTTTGTGATTCTATTAGAAATCAATGAGGTATTTAAACCATTCCCAGTGAGGAATAGAAACGGTGGCCTGTGGTTAGCCTGTCTGTCAGTCAGACCGGATGAGTCACAGTCTGGAGCTATCCGTGGTCCTGAAGTGCTAATCTCATCTGCTATCTTCAGTCCTTTGTGTGTATTTTTGGCCCATGGATAAAAGTGGCTTATCCTTTTATTGCTGCTTTACATTTGCCGCTGCAATTATTTTTAAAACCTGTTTTTTCTTTTTTTTTACAAAGTTCAAAACTTTTGTAAGAAAGAACAGTGGAAAAAACAAAACCATTGAATCGATCCAGTTTTGCTAGAGGTTTGTAGCTATAGCAGAACATTTGCACACAGAAGATCGCTGCAGACTAACTTCTCACGAGGGTGCCTGTGTGAACGTGCACAGCGGTGCCTGCCCTACTGGCACTTCAATTTTCAAAAGTAAATGAAAGACCAGCTTATTAGTGAGCATGTGAATCCATGTGTGTGGAAACCACTTTCTTTAGTGGTCACTATCCACCTCCCTGGCCTAGTCTGATAAAACAGGTTAGGAGTACAGCCTGATTATCACATGTACAGGTCTACTGCTCTTAATACCCTGAAACTCTGTGAATGTGTAGCAGAGAGAGAACAAAGGGTTTCATAAACTGCTCAAGATGCTGAACTAATCCCCAGTTCTTACTGAGGCAGGAGATTATTACACAGATTTAGCACTCCTCGTTGTGTAGTCTTTTGTAATATAATGCTATCTACAGTGTCGGGTTGGTTATTTCTGATGTGTAGTAATCATTTTAATAATAAGTGACATTGTCAGGCCTCCCACCACATTGACCACATTCTGATTCATGCCGTGGCTCTGGGGACATTGACAAGAGCAGACCTACAGTCTTGTGCATAGCCCTACATCTAACCACTGGTTTCCTGTACTGCACTTGCATCGTTGTTCTCCTCACTTCCTATAAAGATTATTGTCACAAAACAAAGCAGCAGCTCCTCTCCAGCATGGCTCCAATTACCCGATTCAATGAGGGGAGAGAGAGAGAGAGAGCACTCGCACAGCATGGACATTTATTTAAAGGGTTCTACACCCTCATCTCAGTGGGAAAAAATAAAAACTCCTTCTGCTATAAATGAGTAAGTGCAAAGTCTTGTGGCTGCCTTAACCTGACCTTTTCAGATAAAAGACCAAGTACAAGCAATTCTCTCCAGTCTTTGCCGTGATGTGGGATTCTAGTCCTGCAAAGACTAGGATTCCTTTTTTTCTGAGGCTTGCTTTCTTTGCATTTGTTGTGTTGCTCTGCTGACAATGTTTACGGAGGGATTTTAAAAGTCCCCTGTCCAATGAAACTGTGCCATAGCCATTTCAAAGAGAACTAGTGTGTACTTGGAAGTCACAGATATTTCAAAATAAGAATTCCAGGTACAAAATCCTTTCCCATGCTGCAGCTTAGTGTCACTCCAATGGTCGTGCAGGAATCGGGCCATGTGACCTACCAAGAATTTATTTGATACGAGGAAGAAAGGCTCCAATTTATTTATTTATTTATTATCTACGGTACAGTGTTGTCAGTATATCCCAGATTAAAGAATAAAAAAAGACAGGACGGGGAGCCAATGATGCTAATATAATAAAACTTTAGCCCGGTCTGGTTCTGTGTAGTGACACGGTACGCTCTTACCAGAGCTCTGTGCTGTGCGCCTAAGGGCTAATGCTGCTGGACTACTCTACAGGTCCTCTGGGAGTACTACAGTGAGAGCTCCTTTCAGAAATAAATCTGCTGCCGCTACTGCTGTCCATGTCAAGCAAGCCCCCACCCCCACCCCCACCCCCTGCTGCTATAAAGAGGGGAGGAGGACAGGAGGCAAACTGAGCTTCAACTCTGAGTCAAGAGAGAGGCACATGGTGACACACAGCTGGAGAAGCACACAAGCCTGGCCAGTGAGTATTCCAACCAGGCACTGTGCAGAGTTCAGTGCTGCAGTCTATCGATGCAGTGCTACTGCATTTTAATAAAAGATAGTACTCTGTTATGCTACATGGTGTTTTATCTGCAGGTATTGTACAGAAAGTTAGCAGCTATAGTAAGTACCTCCGGTGTCTAGCTTTCTCTGTTATCAGCTTTTTGACTATGGAGTTGCGTTGGTAGAATGCTACACTTCACTGTAGAGCATAAGGGATGTTGGCAAGCTGGGATTTCTTGTACTACAAAAAGGTGTGCATATTTAGCCCCAAGCCTATAGGAAGTGCATTGCATGATTGCTGCTGTAACTTGTTATTCTGTCTAAGAGGAGGTTTCTCATGAAATTTAAATAACCACAGAGGTTCCTTTAGCTGCTCAGAAGCCTGTCTCCTAACTGTTAGTTATTGTATCATTTTGTAACCTTAGGAAGGAGTGTGCTTTTCTTTCACAAGAAAGTGGCCAGCATTGATTAATAACTGTCTTCTGGGCCCATGGTGTTTGCGCTTGTTTCCTTCCAATATCCCTCTTGTATTTGGATTGTATTTGAGAGGGTTCTGAGTGTGAACCGCACTACATGCAGGGATTGGACACTTCCACTGTCCATAGGCACTTATCTGATGTGATGGGGAGCCTTCACGGTTTAAATAGTTCTGGAGTGCTGCGCGTCCATTCCATCAGGGATGCTGTATTGGGGGAGGAAAGCTGCAGTCAAGTATGAGATCGTTCCTGGGGAAACATCATGCACTGTGCTGTCTGGGATACTGAAGCATCTACCAACCAAGCTCTGCCTATCTGCACTCTGTCAGATCTTCTTCATTGAGAGTGGTGCAGCTTTTAAGAATGACAGCCCAGCAATACCGAAGGGTGTGTTTGTGTGAGAGTGTGTGATATACGCTGTGTTTGTGAGTGTGCGTGTAGTATACGCTGTGTTTGTGTCAGTGTGTGTGTATGGTATACACTGTATTTGTGAGAGTGTGTGTATGGTATACACAGTGTTTGTGCGAGGGTGTGGGTATGGTATACAGCTCTCTTTGCATGTCTTTTTGCAGGTAGTCTCGAGTATTTCAGTGGAGATGCATTCTCAGCAGGTCCTCATGCTCTGTGTCGCAGTGTCTTTGATGGTCCTGGTCCAGGCAGGTCCACTGAGCTCTAAGGAGAAGTGGAAGTCCCTGGAGATCCCCCGTAACAAAGACTTGGTAAGAGAGAGCAATACCTGCACAGCTGCCAGGGACTGCAGACACCAGGGCTGCTGTAGTATGAGTCACTGAACTGCCATTCCAGTGCAACAGGCTGCATTGCTGTTCAGTTATATTTATGTAGATATATAGATATAAAGTGAAAGAATACTTGTTGGGCTTTGCTTTGAAAGCATGAAAGGCACTTTTTAGTCAAAAGCTTTTGTCTAATTGTATTCCTGCTATGAAAAGTCAAATGTTTCAGATGTTACAGGTTTTACTTTTTATGACTGAATGCAGTGGTGTAGCTAGGGGGTGGTTTTAGGGGGGTTTGAACCCCCCATCCCCCTGAAATGAATTATCCAACTATGTGGGACAATAAAAAATATCAGCAATGTACAAAAATCTCGATCCATCACCAGCACCCATCGCCCGCCCCTCAATTAAAATGTTTTAATTGAAGAGTTTGAGGTTGTCTGTAGTTGGTGTTTCCCTGACCTCCTTCCCCCTGTCTCCAGTTTTACCAAACGCTGCAGGCCTACTTCAATAGGAGAGGTGTGAACATGGCTAAGGTCTCGCAGCCCCTCCCCATTGACAACCTGCAGCCCCTGGACACCTCATCTCCCCTGGTGGACCCACTCTCCTCTGCCTTCTCCGAATACGAGAGACAGAAGAACTCCTTCGCTGCCTTCCTCAGGGGCTGACTCTGCGCAGACCCCCACTCACAGGTACAGTACTGCAGAACAAACTAGTTTGAATATTGATGCTTTACAAGTGGGTGCTATTTGAGTGTTGGTACTGCCAGGCACCTGAACTTCCTATTACAGCTCTACACCTCAATCCTGATCTAAACATCCTCTACCAGCTATTCAGTCCTGGGCAAAACCCACTGAATTGTGGCACATGTTTTAGAAGTCAATCAATCAATCATCGACCTTTATTTAATGTAGCACCTTTCACAAAAGCAAAGCCTCAAAGAGCTTTAGATGGCTAAAACAGAAGATACAAGCAGAAAATATAGCAATCACAGCAAATGAAAATACATGAGCAGGAGAGTAAATGCATAAAATAAATAAATAAAACAGAAGGAAATAAAAAGATCAATCAAACAAGAAGAATTCAATTGAATTAAACACATAAATAAGCAGATAAAACAAATAAAAACAAGATCACCAAAACAATAAAACCATAGGCGATAAAAGAAAACAATCATTTTAAGATTAAACAGATAGATTATAAAAATGTGTCTTCAGCCTTATTTAAAAGCTGCAACTGTGGGTGCTTCCCTTAAATCCAAGCTGCCTCAGAAAAAAAAGTTATTTTTGGCTTTTAAACTATAAAAACTACACATTAGAAAATACAGCTACAGGCAGCAATGTGGTATTACATTTCTCAGAATTGATCAGTGGGTTTTTTTGGAGGGGGTTTAGTGTATCGACGTAATAGCTGCATTTACCTGGATTATGGTTTAGCAATTGATTTGTTTTGGCAGTATTATATGTTTCAAATTCTAGTAAAATGTCAGAGAAGAGCATGAAGCTTGTTATGAAATATGTATGTGCTTGAGGGGTTCTATCACAAGTAAGCATAGTTACTCTCAGCCTACTCAGGGTAGAGTGGATTTCAAAATTCGGTCCACACTCTCAGGTTATGAGGATCCAGCACCAAAGTTAGACAGCTGGCATTTTACCAGCCAGATCGGTACAGTGGAAGGGTATAAAATTGTACAGGTACTATGTTTTACAGTATAAGAGTACTTCACTATTCAGTTTGCAATGTTTCAATATGTTTGCATGTGAGAAATAAAGAGAAAGCACTGTATTGTAATATCTCTTTGTTGAAAGGTGTGGCCTCAGTGTTAATATTATCTCTTTGTTGAAAGGTGTGGCCTCAGTGTTAATATTATCTCTTTGTTGAAAGGTGTGGCCTCAGTGTTAATAGCACATCTCTTTCCTGTCTTGCAGGACTCACACACTCTGATGGGACGAAGCAATGGGATTTTATACATATTTATTTTATTTTATTTTATTTTATTTTATTTTATTTTATTTGTTTAGACAGTTTTTCCTCTACCAGTGATTTCTTCAATAAACACCAGGGCCACACTGCGGACACTGTGAACTTCAGTGTGACACCTACCGGGACTCCGGACCGTCAGAACACCAGAACGCTACCCACAGAGGCTTCTCAATGACAGGACTCCACACCAACACAACAATGGGGCTCTGACCAGGGAGCACAGCTTTCTTGAAGGTGTTTGAATATAGAGCAAAGGGAAACTCTGGCAGAAATACTCCCACCCCAGAAAAATCGAATCAAATATTTGAATTGCCAGTCATTATACTGTATTCAGACTGTAATTACACATGGTTACCATTTAATAGTTTACACTGTAGTTAGCCATATAAATGTTTAGTATGGTGTATTTGCACTGGACAGTAACTTTATTTATTGGGCAGTTTCTACTTTATATGCTTTCCATTTAAAGTAGTTACCTCAGTTTAAAATACTTTACCATACATGAACATTCCTTTTTGTGCTTAGCCATTCTTACCTGTGCTCTAACATACTACGAAAGCAATAACACAAGATAGGGGGTTTGTGCTTACACAGTGGCTTCCCCACCACTGCCAGAGTGAACTGGTTGTCAGCGAATCAGGCAGAATGGTTCTAGAAGTTCCAATCTGTGCTGGTAAGGTGACATATCTGCACAATTCTGAACACACGTTAGCCAATGAATTTCTTCCCTTCTATTCTTGCCATTTTTTAAGCTATACTATACTATACCAGGATAGATTTTTTAAGGGTCCCAATGTGCTTGTGTGGTTGTAGACCAGTTGGTTGGTTTATGGTTTACAGAACCCCACAGCGTGCCAAATTCATCTAATGATATTGTCATGTGGGGAGATTTTTATTGATGTAAATGTGATGTTTCAGAGAAGCCGTGTTGGCTGTTTTTTCCTTTGTGTCTCTGAGCTGAATAACTGAACATGCTTTTGTCAGTAACTATAAATAAATT
Organism: Polyodon spathula; assembly: GCF_017654505.1. Classification (NCBI taxonomy): domain Eukaryota; kingdom Metazoa; phylum Chordata; class Actinopteri; order Acipenseriformes; family Polyodontidae; genus Polyodon; species Polyodon spathula. Next base: position 45,091,857 of record NC_054543.1, read on the forward strand.
GATATTCTGTTCTCTATTCATCGTCTTTTTCTAAAGAATGACTGAAATGAATCTGTTTGTATTTATTGTCTAAATAATTGAAAGGGATAAGAGATACACATAGGTAGAGCGTTTTTTTGTGTTTTAATGAAAACGTGTATTATGAATGAACAACTCCTCCTATTAAAAACCATAACCCTCACCTCATAGGTGTGACTTATGATTCATGCTGTGTTGAGATATGAGATCCGTTCAGTAGATTTAGATCCTGTTCAGCCTCATCGCCGCCCATCTCAACCCCAGCAACCAAGAGGAGTGGGTCAAGCTGGCAGAAATGTCCCTGGAGCAGGACAACATCAAGCAGGCCATCTTCTGCTACTCTAAAGGTAGGGCACTGTCCCAGGGGAGGGTCCTAACTACTGCTGCAAAAGCATGTGGCCTTCTGTTCCTTCAAAATCAATAATTTTATTAATTTCTATTTACTTAATCGTAGTCTCTAAATGTGTGCATTAATGAATGTTTAGCTAGATATTTTGAATAACAGGAATTAAGCAGTTTTAGATACTGTGATCTTTAGTTGCTTTTGTGCATTTTCATTTGCAAGTGAACTGTAACATTAGGGCCTTGTCGAGCACTATGTTCTGCAATTTTGAACACTGACTTTGGATACTGTTTTAATTCTGGAAACTGGTGTTGTTTTTTTTAATCTTTTGCTAAATTGCATTGCCTTTTACATTTTAAGCAGTTCTGTGCATGGGTAACATTCTGATTTCATTTTGCTCTTGTGTCGTTACTGGGGAATTTTACATACTGCTGCAATACGTGTCCAGTCATCTCTTTGGCAAGTGATATTTTCAGAATCATATTGTTCTGAATTAAATACTTCTGTTGAAAATGTAGTACTGTACTAACAAAACCAATTAAAGTGTATCTAAACAGAAGCCTGCTTATTTTAAAACACAGGCCTTTCAGCTATGTGTTTGTTTTATTTAGTAGTCTCCAACTGATTTTACCCCGTTTTTTCTACCAATTTGAAAGTATTTAGACTGACTCAAGAGCAGTGAAGACAAACACACGCTGTCCTCCGAACCGTGTGCCGTCAGCTGACCGCTTCTTTTACACGCTGCAGGCCCACTTCGCAGCCAACCCAGAGCTACAGCATCCGAGGACAATACAGCTCCGGGCAGCTTACAGGCAAGCCCGCTGGTGCCCGGCCAGTCTATAGGGGTCGCTGGTGCGCGGTGAGCCGAGGACACCCTGGCAGACCTAAGCTTTAATAAATGAACAAATAAAACACATGTACAGACAAAACACTTTGACAAAACAAACAGGTTCAACAAAAGCTGACTAACCCTAAACAAATGAGGATGAACACTCCACAAACAAGTACTGTGCTATTATTATTATTATTATTATTATTATTATTATTATTATTATTATTTAATCTTCTCATTCGATCCTGTTCTTTCGCCCTGAACACACAACCCCGAGTGACTGCTTCATGCCTCTATATACGCACAGTTGTGTCGAGGTTCAATTACTAATTAATCATTCACTTGAATCTTGGCACGTGAACTAATTTGTGCAATACATATACCAACAATAACACACTACATACAACAGGTAAACATAAAATACACTCAGGGTAGGGGCACATTGCCACACCAAGTCATGTTTTTCTTTCTATATGAAATGTGTGTGTGCAGGGCAGGGGGTTGTTTGGGTGGTAGAGGGCATTGGTCACCTACATACACGTCAAATCAGATGAAATAATTAGATATGCATCACACTCGTTTAACCGTCACTGAAGTCAAAATTTTATAGGGTCGTATTTGTGAGTGCATGTTCAGTGTATGCCATCCAGTGTCCAAAAACTGGAATTGCAGTTTTAATTTTTCCACGCTGTCAATGTGAAGTGAAATGTCAGCTTTTCTCTTCCAGGAGCTACTACGAGACGAACAACCTGCTGTCTGCAATCGGAGTGTTGGAGGAGGCGCTTGCGAAGCACCCCGGTCTAGTCACTGTGGAGGGGGTCAGCATGGTGGCCGAGCTCTACATCTCCATCAAGGAGTACCCCAAGCCCCTGGAGGTGAGGCAGACAGGGAGGGAGAGGATAGGCTGTGTGTGTGGGTGGGTGCGTTTAGTAACTAAGCTGCTCGGCGCAGATCAGTGAAAAAAATACACACCATGTTTTCATTAGTTCAACTCTTTCTGTGCAACGCAGAGCTCTGCAGGGCATTTAAAAGGCATTTAAATAGTGCACAGCATTTATAGTGCATCAAGGGACAATAGCATTATGAGGACTAGATCTTTTCCCTGTAATCTTTTAAGCATGTAGTTTGGATTTCTGTAATGGGCACTTTGTGCCAGGTAAGCACGTGCCCTGTCTCTGCAGGTGATGCTGCAGTTCTGTAGGATTTCTCTGGAGAGGATCTCTTGTGAAGAGCAATGTGCAGAGAGAGCAGTGAGGCAGCAGCTTGTTCTGGGAACCCTTTTCTCTATCAGCAGAATCTGCTTGGGTTCTTTTCTGTTCTTCTGAAATATGTTAGCGTGTAATCCAATACAGAAATACAACAAAAAACTACAATTAAAAAATCTAGAAGACACTGAAAAAGACTTCTAGTTAGAAGGTTTGTTATTGAGTTCTAGTTTCTTTTAGTATTCCTAAATTCAACACTATTGAGTGTTTTAATAGTTATGAATCCACCTTGTAATTTTTAAAACTTAAAACTTGATGGTCAATTCAATCTAGAAATTTGAGGGTGGACTTTTTCTTGTGATCACCAGCAGATGGGAAATTACTACATTGTGTGTATTTGAAAAACATTGTATGTATTTGAAAAATGTTTATATAAAATACATGAAATAGCACCTACAATATCATGTTGAAAACATTCTCAAGTTTGTTTTAGGACACCAGAAGAAGTACTTGTTTGCTGCCTGCATCTTTCTCTATGCTGGTGTTGAAATGTTGTTTGAAAAGAAGTCCAGCCTTCTCTTACCCCTGTGATATGGGAGACATGCTTGTTTTCCTACAGAGGAGGTGTGCAGTGTGGAGATTCTGGAGGATGTGGATATCTGGGTCAAGCTCATGGTGTGTCTCATCCACATGCAGATGTTAAGTGTCTGATTCACTGCTCCTAGGCTGCACTTCAGACTTGTTGCCATCAGGTGGCGCCCTGTTTATATGATGTTTTACTCTTGATGCTGTACAAAAACTACACCGGTTCAGAAAAATCTCTAAACTCAAAACAGCTCGCCTCCAAATATCTATCATTACTGTTTAAGTGTTGGTTTGCTGGCTAACGCTTCCACCTTGGCGTCCTTACATAGAAAGGGTTGGCAGTGTCTAACTGGAGTGCTGGCTTAATGACACCACAGCAGACAAGTGTATAAAGTTGTAATAGTCCTGTCCTTGCTGAAGTGACCTGTGCGTGTGTCTTTGTTCGAGCTGTGTCAGTGTTTTTAACCAGGTAACGATTCAGTCCCAGGACGTGCGGCACCACTGCTTCTGCCTGCGCCTCATGCTGAAGCACCCTGAGAACCTTGTGCTCTGCTTGCTCAACGGGCACAGTGCCTTCGACTCGGGCAGCTTCAAGCACGCCCTGGATAAGGTGTAGCACAGGGTTAGAAACCCACTGGAGTCCTGCACCCAGTCCTGGCTTTCAGAACCACCCTCAGTTAAGTTAAATGATCTGGGGTTTGAGCAGTCAGACAGATCCCTGTTAAACAGCTGCATGAAGCACTCCTATTAGTAGACCTGCAGACTCGGGTGAGATTTCATGCTGTGATGAGAAGTGCGATTCGTTCAGAGCAGCTTTACCAGGGGTCTGCTTGTCCAAATTCCTTACAACAGGTTATTTCAATACTATACCTAGACAAGGTGAATGACTGAAGTCCAAAACTGGGTGCAGGGCTGGAGTCAGAGCGTGTTATATCCAGGATGCCTCCCCCTTCCCAGTCGGAGCCCTGCCTCTCCCTTCCAATTCTGGGCCCAGCTGTGACTGGTCTGTTCAACGTGGCCTCTACCCATCAGCAGTAAGGGCATGAGACACTTGTACAGAGCTGTGGAGGCTGTCTCAGTACAGATTCACAACATGCCATAATCATGAAGCATGCTTCCGATTTGATGGAAAACGTAGGATTGCATCGATATGAGCCACGAATATGTCATCCACATCCTGTGGAAATTCTGTGGTTTATAACAAAAGGACCGCAGAAATGCTGAAACGGCTTCCTGTTTTAAGGTATTGTTATTTGTCTTTCAATTTGTGTATTTTTTAGACACATCTGGTAATTTAAATATTGTAAATATTTCTAATAAGACTTCCAGTTGTGTCTCTAAAGGGAAGATCCAGTGTGCAGCCCTCACCTGCTTTTGTGTGCCAAGCAGAGCCATCACGGTATCACTGGGTGGGCTTCTGAAATGTGAATATTGGAGAATTTTTTTTTTGCAGGTGTAAAAAGATACATATTATTTCTCATTTTATTATTGCATGGACATTTATATTTTTTCTAAAACCATTTGTTTCATCCCCTGCCAAAAGTTATTTGAATTGGCATTTTTTTGGTTGCGGAAAATGGACCTCTTGATTCATAGACTGACACTGGAAATATCGTTCAGCTGATCGTATGAAAACTGACTGGTCTGTCAGACTGCGAATGATGGGCTGATGGTAAGATGCTTGCTTTCTGTTGCCAGTCCCTGCAAACTGCCTGTCTGAGGAATACAAATGAGTCTTGTCTTTGCGCCCTGTTTTTTTTACAGGCTGCTTCTTCTTTACTGTGTCAGCTCTTGACTAGGATGCTCGCCTTCCTATTGCTATTTTAAGCTCTGGCTGTCTAAAAGTGGAATGCTTGGTTCTATTTTAAAAGCAATTGCTGACAGCTCTGTTTACTGTGCCAGTTAGGCAAAAAAAAAAAAAAAGCTTCAAATTGAAGACTTTTGCCCGATTTGTATTGCTGTTCCAAATGCAATCTTTTTCCAGTGTTACTGTATACAGTAGATCTCTTTGCCTCCTTGCATACCCTAGCATGCACACTGCTCTTCGATCCCCCATACTACACCCCCCAGCATGGAGACAGGACCTCTCTGTAAACGAGCGTGCACATTGATCAAAATGGGGACAGGCCCTCTCTGTTCACATGTCCATGAGTGAATGAATGAATGAATACCTCTGCCAGCCTGTATGGTATCCCTGTTCTGGCTGGATGGAGCCTGCAGCTCTCCTTTTCAATGCTCAGTCTAGGTTTCTCCGGCTGCTGCACGGCTGTCCTGTGACTGACTCATTCCCCTGAGCGCCTCAGACACCTGCAGTCAGGCCTGCCTGATCCTATCAGCGATGGGATGGCGCACTGTGACATGAACGCCTTTGACAGCTAATGTTGGTCTCTAAACGGCAAAGCCATCTGGTCATGCAGTTTCTGGGTTTGAATTGCATGGGTGTGCATGAGGGCTGATCACGATGAAGAGGGAAAAAGAAACAACAGCTTCTTCCTGAGCCTAAGGATGGCGTCCATCAAGTCGTTCTGTGTCCATGTGAAAATACTGTCCTCTTCTGTTAATGTGTTTAATAGAGCCTCTGCTTGGGACTAAGCATGCCATATGAAACAGTTAATGCATGTTATTGGCCCCTGCTGAAAATTCCAGAAACCGCTTGTGACTTGGTGACCAATAATGAAGGAATAGCATTACTAATATTTGCATACCAGGGGGCTACCCTGAAGAAACCATATCAGAACCTTTAGCAGCATTACCAGCAATGACAACACAATGGATCTGGAACAAAGTCCTCTTGTCCAGAAACATTAGCCCACTGCTACAAACAGAGGAGCATGGTATTGCAATGGATTGCTGGTTTGTTAGTTATACAGCCCATAGATGAACTGGTGTTACCAGTGAGTAGTGGTATCATATTTACCTTTTAATGTAATTTTCACTGAAATGGATGACTGAATCCTTTGGGTTTGTTTAAGTTGCTATTGGTAGTGGCCTCAGTATTGTATTGCCTACAGCAGCTTTTCTAGTTGAGACAATGTTGGTTACTGGCGTCGGCATGGGGATGGGGGGCCTCTGTGTTGTTTGGAGGGTAACCTGGACCTGCTCCGTCTAGTAGCATCCTAGCATGATGTCCGTGCTGAATGTCTAAGAAAAACTGAGAGACAATGACGCCCACACATTCACAGAAATGGCTCCCACCGTTCGCACTGCCAGGTTGTTTTTGAAAGCTGGTCCTCATGCAGCATGTTGATTGGGCTGAGTGCACACATGCTCATTCAATCGACAAACACAGGAAATATGAGTCAGATAAACCAACATTGTGTGGCTGCCTGGACTGGCTTCCTAAATACACTGGCGCCAAGCTGAATAATAATAAGAATTTAAAAACAAAACTAAGAATAATTATGACAATAATAAAGGGACAATAATAAAAATCTACTCCCTTGTTCTGGTGGTATGCTGTCGTAAAACACACTCAAACCCAGGGCAGTGCAGTGCAGTGCAGTATCACAGGGGCTCCAGTCCCACTTCTCCCTACTGGCTACACAGTGTGTTGCAACTAATGGGTAGTGGAGACCGGGGACAGTTGTAACACAGGACGGTTATAACTCCTTGAATTTCTCCAGAAGCAAGCTAGAGTGCCATCACTCACCTGGCACATGCTGAGTTCAGGTCTCTTGTCTGCCTGTGGAAGAGGAGCTGTCTGTGCAAAGCCTTGAGATTTTGTCTACAAAAATCGATTTTTGACCTAGTAGAGTACATTGTTTCACCAATATTTGTGATTTATCCCTTTTTTTTTTGTTTCTTGCTGAAACATAAGGTTTAGTAATGGCTCCCTGAGTTGGGGCCAATTGTAACACGTGTTACAACTGACCCCATACACCATTAGTTGAACAATATTTGGGCACATGAATCTTGTACTGAAAGAAACAAAATGTTCATATATCACAATTGTGACTCAGAGTGACATTCTTGCTTGATAACTTCTATAATTTTAGGGATGTTAAAAAGTTTTAAAAGTAGGACAAAAATGAAAAATTGCCTTATGTGAATATTTTTTTCAATAAAGATATTCATTTTTTGAGTTAAATAAAAATAAACATATTTGCTTCATGTGAAAAATGATCTTATACAATAAAACGTCCAGTTCTTGAGTTAAATTAAACGTGTTGTTGTCTATTTAATTATTCTTCATATAATGTTAGATCTGATCGACTTGACTAGGCTTTGCGCTGGGCAGTGGATGTATTATTGGTAATGTTCAGTTAGCACTAGCGTCTCCTGCGCAGCACACAGCGGGGTACACTGACGCAGAGGAAACACGTTTTAATCCAGTTGAAACACGACCCTGAATCCTGCTCCTCTCCTAGCCAGGACTTTCGCGTTATTTATAACCACCAGCAGCGCAATAACCCTAAACAAAATAGAGAGAAAAGAAAACATTATTGCTACCGCCGCTATTTAAATTGAAAGAACTGACGTTGTCCCGGGCAAAATAATTAAATGAGCGCTTGGGTTGCATCGTATAATAATAAAGGACTGAAGCGAGCAATGTGGAAGAGAAAGGAGAAATATTAAACCAAAAACATTGCTGCTCGCATTGCACCTCGGATTATGAGCGTGATGTTGGTACTGCAGCGGAAACCAGGAGAAGCGGATGCAAGGATTTAAATAAATAAGAAATGCCGAGTTGTAAAGGATATCTCGCACCTAAAAGGAGGTTGGTTAAAATCACAAACCCCAAAAAGAGGAGAATCCCTGGGATACCTCGGAATTGCTTCGTAAACCCAACCTAAACTGCGTGTCTGGACTAAAGGGAGTGTTGCACACCACAGTGCAGCAAGACAACAGACGTGATTCCAAAACAGCGGATGGATGGATCCTGAGATACCAGACCTGGGGTTCAAAACTGGCACTGCTGGGTTTACACAAAAGAAGAAGAAAAAAAGACGTTTTTATTGGGACGATTTCTTAAGTGTTGCGTTGAGCATTCTCGTTATTCGTTTGGGTAAGTAGATCGATTCACATTGGGAGTACCTACAGTACCAGTTAATCGTGAGGTTACGCAGTTCCAATTTGTTCCATTTTAATTTGCATTTTAATGTATTTATTTATTGCATTTTGGGGTGAAGCTGAGCAACAATGTGCCATTTTGTTTAAACAATAATGATAATCATATTTTTGCTAGTGTTCTGTTCAAATGGAATAGTCTTTTTAATAATTGCCTTTGTGTGGGCGATATTTTTAACAGTCTAGTGTGCTGTATTTAGGCTCGAAGGCTTTTTTTTCTTTTAAAAAAACGGTGTACATTTTTTTAAATGTGGTAACTTTTGTATTCAACCATACATACAAGTGGCTGTTATAAATATGAATATATTAATTTATAGAAACAGCAGCCTCGCATCTGTCTGTTCTCTGTTGCTCAGAATAAGAAAGCACCCTGGTACATCCATTTCTCTCAAGTTTTCTGAGCACGGTACAGTATGATGATGATGATTAAGGCCTGGACAGTCACGGTTGTGTATACTGGCTCTGTAATTCTTTCGTTCAGACAGAATGTCACACTGCAGTGTTGCAGCGGTGGTTTCACTGCTATGCTTTACTAGGACGAGTGAGTCTCGCCTTCAGATATGACAGTCCTGGCTTGTTATTACTGTAAATAATACAGCAGTCTGGAGGCCCCGGCAAATAAACTTCATCAGTACACCGTGTGGTAAGAAGTGCAGTCGCCACTGAGTTCCCCCTCGTGTCACCACGTCACCAGTGTGCAGGTTTACCTATAAAATAAAGGAGTGCAGGAGAAAAGCGTGCTGGTGTACGCCACTATTAAATGATTATGCAACATATAGGGATCCATCTATATTTAATAGCAGTCAGTGGATGGGAGGCTTGCTTTGCAAAACAAGTATCTGTTTGTCTATCTATCTATCTATCTATCTATCTATCTATCTATCTATCTATCTATCTCTATCTATCTTCTATTTATCTATCTTCTATCTGTCTATCTATCTCTAACCAGCAAGATGGTGTCAGTCTATATATCTTGCTATCTTGTTATCTGTTATATATATGTGTATATATCTAGCAGGTATCTGGCTATACTGTCTGTCTGTCTGTCTATCTATCTGTCTGTCTGTCTGTCTGTCTTTTATCCACATTTACATTCTCACTGTTCCGATAGTTGTATTTTAATAGTCATGGTTTTCCAAGTATATTCCAGTTGGGTCCAGTTGAGGTAGCTGTGTGCTGTGCAGTATTCACAGTGGTCTAGAGCCAGACACACCCCAGGAACTTGCCTTAGAAATACTGTAGAGTAGTAATGTTGGATTGACACTAATTAGATGAAATAGCACAGTGTGTCTCCAGTTGATTCCCAAACTTGGATTAGCACTAATCAGGGACTAGCCAATGTTACTTTAGGTGTTTAGAGGTCAGTTCTACTCAGGGTCGGTGCTACTCAGGGTCAGAGCTACTCAGGGTCATTGTTACTCAGGGTCACTGTTACTCAGGGTCAGCGCTACTCAGGGTTAGTTTTACTCAGGGTCAATGCTACTCTGGGCCAGTGTTACTCAGGGCCAGTGCTACTCAGGGTCAGTGTTACTGAGGGTCAATGCACTCAGGGTCAGTGTTACTCTGTGTAAATGCTAATCGTGGTCAGTGTTACACAGGGTCAGAGCTACTCAGGATCAGTGCTACTCAGGGTCAGTGTTACTCAGGGTCAGTGCTACTCTGGGTCAGTGCTACTCAGGGTCAGTGCTACTCAGGGTCAGTGCTACTCAGGATCAGTGCTACTCAGGGTCAGTGTTACCTGGGGTCAGTGCTACTCAGGATCAGTGCTACTCAGGGTCAGTGTTACCTGGGGTCAGTGCTACTCAGGATCAGTGCTACTCAGGGTCAGTTTTACCTGGGGTCAGTGTTACCTGGTGTCAGTGCTACTCAGGGTCAGTGTTACTCAGGGTCAGTGCTACTCGGGGTCAGTGCTACTCAGGGTCAGTGCTACTCAGGGTCAGAGCTACTCAGGGTCAGTGCTACTCAGGGTCAGTGCTACTCAGGGTCTGTGAAACCAGCTGCTTCAATAGTTTCATAGGGTTAGCTTTTGTCCAAGCCATGTGTAAATTGTAATTCATTTAATTTATTTATCCTCTTCAATTTTGGTACTTAGCTCAAATAATTGTGATTCATGTCAATTAACAGAGAGATGGTTTTGGGAGGTATTCATATTAAAGTCACAGTTACACTGGCTGCCTGTCAATTTCTGTCAATACCAAAGAGTCTTTATATTAAAATGACCATTGTTTTAATTGAAATCTCTGCAGTTCTCAAGAAACCATTAATATTAACTAAGAGTATTCAATTTTGTTTGATCACTTTTGAGTTGATATATAAATTGTTCCGATAGAAACAACATCTGAGCTGTCCAACCTGCAAAGTATCTTTAGCCTTGCTTTAGTAAGTTGATTATTCAGGGAAGTGCTCCCCCCTTGCCCCCTTCTGTGCACACTATTGACTATAGTGTTATAGTGATGCATTGAAATTTGGAAACAAAATCGCTGATTGATGCTGCAGAAGGTTTGAGATCTTTGAGCCCCCTCTAGTCCCAAGTCCCACAGTCTTTTCCTGTTTTGATCTGCTGTGAGATTGCTTGACGAAGTATTCCTCACACTGACACCTGAATGAACCTGCAATCATTAGAACGGCACAGTGCTCATGGAGTGCGGTGTGCAGAACAGGATTCAGGCAAACAATCATGTATCTTCAAACATTTCATCACATAATCTTCAGTACTACTAACTGCATCCCTGGGTGTTTCCGTATGACGTGCACGGGGCGTGGCTGGGTGGGCTTAAGCACCTGCCTTCCTGCCCCAAAAGTGCAGTTCTTCTCAGTCATGGATGCTTGAAAAGTGCCTTTTTTCTCAATGAGCCCCTGCCCTTTTAATGTCCGCTGCACGCTACTGGTCCCTGGTATCAGGTTGCTTCATGTCTTTAAATACAAGACAGTGTTTTAGAGTGAAGAATCACATTAGAAATAAATAAATGTTTCGTGAATAGGTAAAGCTACAGTAGTTGACCCAATTAACTGCCAGGAAATTTGCAGTGTTCACGCGATGGTTCTGCAAGTACGCTGCTGTGTCAGCGCCTAATCCTTAACTACAGGGGCGAAATGATTGCATGTAACAACAACACAAACAAACCAAAAGTCACTTTCAGAGTGCCTGTGATGCTCAGATAACACAAAGCACTTAATAGCAAACGAGGCGCTGTGACCTGCAGGGCAGCTCCACAGTCCAATGCAAGCTGCACTGCAAACAACTGGCATAAGACTGGCTGAAAAACTGATCAATGAAAGGGAGTTGAATGTTTGGGTGTTTGTTTTCTCTTGATCCAGCCTGACCAGCTCCCAGTTCAGATCAGCTGCAGGAGCAGAGCTGCCCGCAGAGTAGCACAGGCAGGTGAAGAGGCTGGCCACAAGTCAACCAGCACTTTGTTTAATAGATGTATGATACAGCACCAGGCAGCTACTGTATAGGAAAGACATGCAGCGATTTTGGATAAGGATGTGATTTTATATTCATAAGGTGATGCAGAATTTTTAGGATTCTATTAATCCTTTTGTGCATAAAATATTGAAAATAGCAGGAAAAAAGTAGTTTTGGACACATAATAAATGTATTGATAAAATTAGTGGAAAATGGCATCCTCATATGAGGTCATTATGCATTTGTGTCTTCCATATGACTAGAATAAAGACTAGAAGAACGTTTTTTTTTAATCCGTCCCCAGAGGGTTAATAATGACATTCAGATGTTTATTTTTGCATTTCCCATCCTAACATTGCTGTAAAGTGGTGTCTGTTCTACTGACCAGAAAAGCATGTGTTTGTTAATAGAGTGGTCTGCTGGAGTTTAAGCAGCTCTGTTGTGGCTCTCAGCCTGTTGGTTTACTGTAGACTTCATTAACAGGATTGAGGGGACTGGCAGACTGAGGCTGTGAGAGGAGTCTTTGTTACGCAGACAGCTCGGCGTTTGTCCTGAGATTGTAGGCATGCAATTAATAGAACATGCCTCACATAACAGGTTCATGTTGACTGTCAACCAGGGCTATTTCAATACCCTTGACGTGACTGCAGTTACACTAATTCATAGGCGAAACGTTGTCTTCTTGACTGCTTGTTTCATACCTTGGCGCACTCCATAAGCATTACTTTGGTTAGCCTCCACAAGAATGAATTTGATTAGACTCCACAAGCATTCATTTGGTTAGACTCCACAAGCATTCATTCAAGGTTTCACTTTTATTTTTGTATTCAAACTGGATTTTAAAAAAAGGATGTTAAAATGATTCTTTTGACATTCGAAATGCTTTCCGATGTTAGCAGGAAAGCCAATGTGCTTTCTAGACGACGTGACCCCCCCCCCCCCCCCCCCCCCATCTATAGGCAGACGCTCATTCCAATGGAAAGCATGGTATTCACAGTGTAGACGCTCATTCCTGAGCATGGTATTCACAGTGTAGACGCTCATTCCTGAGCATGGTTTTCACAATGTTATTGGTCCTCAGCTTCCCCCTGATCTGCTGATTGCTGCTCTGGGACTCTGAAGAATGGGTTTAATTTCCATGGCTGGCATTCCCCATTCTGAATGCTTTGTGTCTGGAATAGATGCAAACTGGAGCAGCCAGTTCTTAAGCAGGCCTCTGGCTGTACTCTTCCACATATTGCACTGGATTCTAAAAGCCCAGATTATTCTGATGAGCCTCTCACTTTGAAAAGTCTCTGAACGGGCAGAGTACTTTCCCTTGAAATAATATCAATTGAATAACATGTAAACATAAGAAAATTTCCTAGTGAGAGGAGGCCCAGTCGTGCTTGTCTGGTTCCTAGCAGGTGATAGTTCTCAAAACATTGTCAAGGTCTTCTAGGATCCTAGTGATACAGAATCAACAACATGACGAGGTAGCCCATTCCGCACCCTCTCCACTCTCTGTGTGAACAAATGTTTCCTACCCTCTGTCTTAAGCCTATTCCCACTTCTGCTGTACAGTGTTTGTACCTTTACAGGGCAATGCCATCAACAGGAATTGTAAAGAAATCCCCCGCAGAGTCGATAGTGTGTTCAGCATGGGCTTTTAGGATGTCAGTCTTCCACTGCCCTTTAGAAGCACAGCGTAGCTGCAGTAGATGGTTTAGTGTGTCATTGCAGAGAGACAGTCAGGGTTGCACTGTCTGTATCTGCAGGCACTCCCTGCTCAGTGTGTGCAGTGGTGTGATTATCCTGCATGCCTGTGAATTATTCAGTGCTCCGTGTGTGTTGTACTGAGACAGAGGACAAGGCAGGGAAGGGACCGGGCACGGGGCATACTTCTTTGTGCTAACAGGCAGACCTCTGCTTTTTATTATAGGTCTATCACTTGTATGTATGTGTTTATATATTGATAACTGAATAAGAAGTTATCCAATCGCTGCAGCATATTTGGCATGGTAAACCAAGGTTTCCTTTCACTTTCCACCTGGACAAGTTTAGCCAACACCACAGAAAATAGTTAGTTGCAGAGAAGTCCAGATTTGGAATATGAAAACATTACAGTGCTAATTTTCTAACACAAGTTATAGGATCAGTGAGTATTCTGAGATATCATTTATTTGATTTTTTTTTTTTTTTTTTTTTCTATGCTTATGTTTTGCTGTGCATTTCCCATAGCACAACGGCAAGTTTTCTGATGGGTCCTCAAACAATCTAAAAATATGATGTTGAGTGCTCACTGTTACAATTTTGTTTCACTATACAACTTCTTATGCTAATATTCAAAATAATTTGCATATGAATCATTTGCAGTAATTATGTAAACAGTGTATTGTTTTATCACCAGTCTTCTGCTTTAAATATGAACCAAAAAATAAAGTATATGAGGACATTTTATGTGCGGTTACTTGGGATTTTGAAAACAGTTATTAAATTGGATGCAAAATGAAAAAAATGTCTAATCCTACGTGCAGTTCAAAGAAAGAAAAGAAAAGAAACCTTGCTATTACTGTCTTATATTAACTTCAGTGTTTCTTACATTGTTGACAAGGATGATCCATGTCCTCATGTGTCATTTATTGTGAAGTACTGGCTCCCAAAGCTAAGGCGTCACATCTTGAGACACGGCATCCAGATTGCGTTGGGAAACGACACAGGTTTTTCCAGAAGAAAGCTGATTAGTTAGCTAAACAGCAACAATTTCTTAAATAAATGAGTCACTGTCTCAGAGGAGGAGATAAATGTATCCTACCTGGTTACAATGCATATTGCAAAAAAACAAAAAACTGCACAATTGACTGTTGTCAGTATGTTTGCAATGCTTGATGTTGAAATGAAAATTAAAACTGGCATTCAGTATTCTGCAACACAATTTTAAATTGATACTGTAACATGGAGGTAAAGGAAGCAATCCAGGCAAGTATTCTGGTCTCAAATGCACGGCTTATTTTACAAGAACAAGTAGTCCAGAAATAAATGCAACAGTGGCAGCTCCTCAGCTGAGGCAAGTGGAGCATGGCCTTGCCAGTAATTCACAAAGGCTAGTTTTTTTTTTGCATATTCGTATTATTTAATTGAGAAATATAAACACATTTAAGCATTTTAAATAAATTTAAGTCCATAGAAGCATTAGTGACATTATTTAAAAGTCTAAACCCGCTTTCAACAGCTGAGAAAGTGCAACGCCAGAAACCTGGAGCAATGTAGGGCTGCTGCAGTACTCACAAACCTTGAGTGCCTCACAAAGCTGCTTGTTACTATGGCAACTCACCATGCTGGGGAGTCCCTGTCTGAAGGTGTTGCTATGGTAACCATAGCTTGATGAGACACCTACTGGATTTGGAGCGGTAAGAACGTGTGCGATTTTAATTTGTTCAGTAATGGTTTTAGTTGTCGCTGATATTATATGCGACCTGAGGAATTTGTTTGTTAAGGATGGCAGAATAGCACCAGCACTGGAGATTGTAAAGAAAGACGGTAAACGAACACGGCAAGGAGTTCATAAAGGCAGCGCTGTGCACAAACTATTGTTGGCCATGTTCCTTTCTTTCAACCAAGTAAGACAAGGTTACATCTCTTTTAATGGAGTAAAACTGTCAATTTCTTGCCACGACATGACAAGCTGCCTTGTTCATTTTGAATGAATGATTTTGTGAGATTGTATTTGTGACTTTATAGCGAATGCTGCACGCTGGTGTTACATAATGACTGTAGAATTACAGGGTATTAAGTTTCTGATTTGCCAACTGATTATAAAAACTTGTATCTGCAATGCTGTGAATTGTGTTTTGTTTACAGTGCTAATGTTTTTTAATTGATAGTGATATATTTTACACAGCGACTGCACCAATCTGTTATTTAAATGCATTAAAGTGCTCTCAGCAGAGGCATATATGCAATCAGCTGAACAAAGTAAATTTACTTTTAGTACATTAGCCATTGAGTGGTGGTGGTAATAACTGTTTTGTGCCTCACCTCTCAAAAAAATCACAAGCCGCCACTGAAATGCAATAAACAATAACGAACACAGGATAAATAAAAGGGTTTAATAAACAGTCAAGTAATACATAGATAACAGTCCGCGTGTCTGACTCCCACAGCTCCGAAACCCTCCCTCTGCCAGGCTTACATTTCACTCCATCGTGCACACTCCCTGTGGCAATGTGCCCACCCCTGTGTGTATTTTGCGTTGTGTGTTAATGTTGGTGTGTAGTCATTGGTACACGGGATATAAATGGGTCTGTGTAACACAAGTGTTTAAAATGTATATTTGTATTTAGGCATGAGGATTGCACAGCACTTCACTTGTCTAAATACAAATATACGTTTTCACCGCGACTCCAATTGAATGATTGATTAGCAATCGAGTCTCGGTACAGCTGCATAAAAGCTGCATGTTTTCACTCACTCGGGGTTGTGTGTTCGGTGAGAGGAGAATGGGATTGGAGATGGAGGTAATAATAAAATAATAACGTAAAGTTAAAAAGAAGCTCACCATGTTTTGTGTAGTGTTAGTCTGTTTTGTTTGTTTGTCTGTTTGTTTTGGTGAATGTGCCGTGTCCTGTGTTTTTGTTTGTTACAACCTTTTTATTTTCTGTTCTGTTAATTCATTAAATGCTGAGCACAAGCAAGTGCTCAGGTCCACCCAACTCCACCTCTCTGTCGTTTATTTCCTGGTTCCTGTTTCTGGTGTGACGTCCCCTACTCCGGCCGTCTTTGTGACACTCCCCCAATCACAGACAGGCATTCCCGTCCCACCACCCTTTATTTCAATGAACCCACATAGTACATTAATCCCCATGGGCTCTCCTGCAAATGCATGTCTGTGATTGGACACTGCCATAGCAGACTTTGGGTTGATTTAATCTCAACAAGGGAAATTGAGCCTGTTCCAGTGGCTTCATTGTTTCTTCCCTTTGCTCTCTTCTTTCTCTCTTAGCCCCTCTCTTACACACGCAGAAGACAAGCAGAGCACAGACACATTGGCAGCCTGCTAGAGCCAGATTAAGAGGGACGTCACGTCCTGTCCACGAAATCAAGCAGCATTTCTCAGTCCCCCTCTCCACTCTGTCCCACAAGGAAGGTGGTGGCTGCAGGACTGCCCTCCCCCTCCCCTCCCTTCCTCCTCAATGTCGCTGTACACTGATAATCTGGAAGACGGAGTGGCAGGTTTGAGGAGAACCTGTACTGTACATACACTCTCATTCCGGTTTCTGGGAAGCTGCCAGAACCAGGATTAGAGTGAATTGCAGCACAGCGCAGCGGGCTAGGGAAGCTCATGTTAAATGGGATTTATTTGCAGACATGTGGAGCATAGAAAATTCTAGGTGACAGAAAATTGTGAGAGCGTAACTTTTGGTTCAGGATGTGGAGAGAGAGAGCGAGAGAGAGAGCGAGAGAGAGAGCGAGAGAGAGAGAGAGAGAGAGAGAGAGAGAGAGAGAGAGAGAGAGAGAGAGAGAGAATATGTTTGAAACTCGGCATTAGCCTTAACCTTATCGGAAACAATTTATTTAACACCAAACTCCTGGCTCCTGACCATTTCAATAAATACTCTTAATTGAAGGTAGTTTTGAAACTATTGTAGTTTTGGTAGGTTTTCAGGTACTTCATTCTGTCCTTCTTTTGTAATACTGCAACTTCTGCTTACTGTCATTAACCTGTGCAAAAAAACCTGGTAGATAGTGCAGGCTTTGCATCTTGATCACGTTACTCTCGTGGCTTGGTTCCAGACAGCCCTCGTGTCACTGTAGTTGGAGGTGAATGGGTTCCTTCAGATGTAACCAGGGTACATCCACGTTATTCCACGGCTGGTCTACAGGTCACAATTCAATACAAGTCATATCATTATAAAGGCAACAGTGCTGAAGGACTGAACGGCCTCCCTCAATTGTAACTTTTCTTATGCTGTTGTAAGAACTAGCTGGGTAGGGAGGGGACGTAGCCAGGCCAGAAAGAGTGCCGTGGAATTGTTAATAAACAGGTATAATGTGTTCCAAAGGATGTGTCTTTCATCTTTGATTAACGATTTCATCATTTCAATATTTGTTTTCTGTGTAGCATTAGAGGTTTGAAGGGGTTTGGAAAATGTCAACTCTGTCCAATTCTTAATACAGTATATACTTATCTCTCCAGGAGATAATGTGATGTGACAGACTCTGAGATGCGTCTCAGCATTTAAAGATTGGATCTATTCAATGGATTTGAATGATGCAGTGATTTCAATAATTCAATTCAAACTCTTCCTGGCTTTTACAAACATTTGCTGTTTAATTTTAATTGATACAGAAAGAGCCCTACTTTAGCAATCTAAATAAGTGCTGTCTTTAGGTCTGCGGCTGTGTGATAGTGAAGCCAGTAGTCAAAGCTGGATAATAACAAGAGTAACAAAGGCAGGAGGCAGGAGCTGCAGTTAAACACGTTTATTAACAAACATATTTGGTCAGGCTGAATTGGCAATCACTGATCCAGTCTAGCCTGGCCACATTGTCACCCGCTTTCTATTTTGTAAGTGCCCTGCAATCAGTTCAGTCTGCCTGTTGGAGGGGAACCAGACCCAATGCAGGGATTCAGATTGAAAATACCTGC
The DNA here is from genome assembly GCF_017654505.1 of Polyodon spathula. Taxonomy (NCBI): domain Eukaryota; kingdom Metazoa; phylum Chordata; class Actinopteri; order Acipenseriformes; family Polyodontidae; genus Polyodon; species Polyodon spathula. Next base: position 45,109,944 of record NC_054543.1, read on the forward strand.
CTGATGCAAATATATACCATATCTGCAAACTGATGTCAACCCCACACCAAATATATACCATATCTACAAACCCTGTCAACCTCACACCAAATATATACCATGTCAACCCCACACCAAATATATACCATATCTGCAAACCCTGTCAACCCCACACCAAATATATACCATATCTACAAACCCTGTCAACCTCACACCAAATATATACCATATCTACAAACCCTGTCAACCCCACACCAAATATATACCATATCTACAAACCCTGTCAACCTCACACCAAATATATACCATATCTACAAACCCTGTCAACCCCACACCAAATATATACCATATCTACAAACCCTGTCAACCCCACACCAAATATATACCATATCTACAAACCCTGTCAACCTCACACCAAATATATACCATATCTACAAACCCTGTCAACCCCACACCAAATATATACCATATCTGTAAACCCTGTCAACCTCACACCAAATATATACCCTATCTGAAAACCATACCAACCCCACACCAAATATATACACTTTCATGTGCAGTTTATCTGCCCTGCACAGGCTGTTAAGATGAGGTAAGTAAACTCCGTACTGTAGTTCAGTCTGCATGTCTGCACAATTCTTGACCTCTCTGAGAGAAGGACTGCCTGTTAAGCAGCCCTGAATCATCCTGTCCACTAAAACACTTTAGCCCTATGTACAGATGTGGCCAAAAGTTTTTCATCACCCTATAAAATTAACTAATTTTGCTTCTTAAAGTCAAATGAAACCTGCAAAATAATTACATAATTACATACTGGATTGTAGTTTTCCTTATACCTTACAAAAAACTGACAAATCGAAAAATGTGACATTTCATAATTGATTAAACACTGTACTACCATTCTGGTTTGTGGTAGACTTTTGCAATATAATTTTGTAGTTTCTTTGATTACATGATGTTGAATAAAATATCTACATTTTGTTCATATTTTTTATTTTGTTTTTAATTATGTCTTAATTCTGAAATTCTAGGGGATGATAAACTTTTGGCCAGGGCTGTAGTTGTGCCGGTGTTGGTGTTGGTGCTGTTGTTGGTGCTGATGTTGGTGTTGGGGCCGGTGCTGGTGCCGGTGTTGGTGCTGATGCTGATGCTGATGCTGATGCTGATGCTGGTGTTGGTGTTGGGGCCGGTGCCGGTGCTGGTGCCAGTCTTGGTGCCGGTGCCGGTGCTGGTGTTGATGCTGGTGTCGGTGCTGGTGCCGGTGCTGTTGTTGGTGCCGGTGCTGGTGTGTTGGTGCCGGTGCTGTTGTTGGTGCCGGTGCTGGTGTTGGTGCCGGTGCTGGTGTTGGTGCCGGTGCTGTTGTTGGTGCCGGTGCTGTTGTTGGTGCCGGTGCTGGTGTTGGTGCCGGTGCTGTTGTTGGTGCCGGTGCTGGTGTTGGTGCTGGTGCTGGTGCTGGTGCCGGTGCTGGTGCTGGTGCTGGTGCCGGTGCTGGTGTTGGTGCCGGTGCTGTTGTTGGTGCCGGTGCTGTTGTTGGTGCCGGTGCTGTTGTTGGTGTCGGTGCTGGTGCTGGTGCCGGTGCTGCTGGTGTTGGTGCCGGTGCTATTGTTGGTGCCGGTGCTGGTGCTGGTGCCGGAGCCGGTACTGGTGCTGGTGTTGGTGTTGGTGCCGGTGCTGTTGTTGGTGCCGGTGCTGTTGTTGGTGTCGGTGCTGGTGCTGGTGCCGGAGCCGGTGCTGGTGTTGGTGTCGGTGCTGGTGCCGGTGCTATTGTTGGTGTCGGTGCTGGTGTTGGTGTCGGTGCTGGTGTTGGTGCTGGTGCTGTTGTTGGTGTCGGTGTTGGTGTTGGTGCCGGTGCTGTTGTTGGTGTCGGTGCTGGTGCTGGTGCCGGAGCCGGTGCTGGTGTTGGTGTCGGTGCTGGTGCCGGTGCTATTGTTGGTGTCGGTGCTGGTGTTGGTGTCGGTGCTGGTGCTGGTGCTGGTGCTGGTGCTGGTGTTGGTGTTGGTGTTGGTGCCGGTGCTGTTGTTGGTGTTGGGGCTGGTGCCGGTGCCGGTGCTGGTGTTGGTGCCGGTGCTGGTGTTGGTGCCGGTGCTGTTGTTGGTGTTGGGGGCTGGTGCCGGAGCCGGTGCCGGTGTTAGTGTTGGTGTTGGTGTTGGTGCCGGTGCTGTTGTTGGTGTTGGGGGCTGGTGCCGGAGCCGGTGCCGGTGTTAGTGTTGGTGTTGGTGCCGGTGCTGTTGTTGGTGTTGGGGGCTGGTGCCGGAGCCGGTGCCGGTGTTAGTGTTGGTGTTGGTGCCGGTGCTGTTGTTGGTGTTGGGGGCTGTGCTGGTGCCGGAGCCGGTGCCGGTGTTAGTGTTGGTGCCGGAGCCGGTGCCGGTGTTAGTGTTGGTGCCGGAGCCGGTGGTGGTGTTGGTGTTGGTGTTGGTGTTGGTGTTGGTGTTGGTGCTGGTGTCGGTGCTGGTGCTGGTGTTGGTGTTGGTGTTGGTGCTGGTGTTGGCGCTCTAAAGAAAGCTGCTCTGGGCCCAAGTATTTGGGTGTTTCTGAATGGCTGTTAACTTATTCTTCTCTGCTCAGCAACTACTGCACTGGGATCCTTTTGGAGCCCCAAGAGGCTGAAAATTGTTTTAACTTCTCGGAGATGGCAAGACCGTTTCTTTTCCCTGTGTCCTTCCTTTACTGTTTGCAGCCACAGCCCCCTCTCTTGGTGACTGCTTTCCCTTTGCCATTGCTGATCCACTCTAATGACGGATGTCATGGAGTTGCCTAACCAGTATGACTGCTCTTGCTGCCATGGCACCTGCTCAAGATGCAGCTACAGGGGTGCAAATGTGGAGCTAGATTCTAACACCAGGGTACCTCATATAATGCCAGCAACATTCAATTCAGGCACCAGTAGACATGTTTAATTTAATTTTATTCATTTTATTCCTTTGCAACCATAAATGATGGTAGATTCTGATTGGGTCTGGACTACTCGCATGGCCCAACCATTTGTCGTGTGGGAAGTTGTGAGGGGTGCTTGATTAGGGCAGGGTTTGATAATTTAGACTGTTTGCAATTGTGCTGCCCCCACGGCTTTATAGCCACATGACATGACCACACTCTCACAGTTTGTTTAAGTTCAGAACAGAAACCTCTGTCTGGAAGCTTATTGTGTGTCATGGTATTGGTATTAAACCCACAAATGTCTTCCAGTTAGTCTCTCTAACTTTGGAGCCAGTCCAGCAGTCAGTCACTGTAACAGCTAGCCAGTTAAACGTTGTTAAAGCAGTTTTTAAAAGCACTCAGTTTGACGAAGGCCATTGATATCTTCAAATTAACTTTGTACAGCAGCTAGCCAATATTCTCTTGGAAGCCTGTTGCCTTGTGAGAATGGGAAATCCCTGACGTAGTGTCTTTGGATTGGTGGAGTGCACACTTGGTGGATGACAGCTGTTGCATTAGGTGGGAGCTATTAAACAGACAGCTGTTTAGCTGCATTGAATGCAATTGAAGATCCCATACTGTACAGTATATCTTAACTGTACAGTATCTCTTAACTGCAGTATGACTTGATGTGGGTTGAAGTATGTGGGAAGGCAACTAGATGATTTTTTGTGTGAAATATTCAGCAAGAAGTATGCAAAGATGAAAGACACAAGGTGCATCCTTTGGAATAGGTCCTAACTCCCCTGTCTTTGAGGTATGAGTTATGCAGAATGCTATTAAGGTTGCTGTGAAGTCAGTCTGCAATGGCAATGCTGTCATTCTCACAAGAAGAGTGCATCTTGATAATGAGGAGAGAGAGTGACAATGTCAGGAGTGCGTCCTTTCTCTTATAATGCAGCCTGTCTGTCCCTGTTAAAGACACTGCCATGCCAATAACATTGTCTGAACTCCTTGATAAAATGTAACTGTCCTTATAATTCAATTGAAGTGCTCTGTCTGTCTGTCTGTCTGTCTGTCTCTCTTAAAACGCATCAGATTCGTGGTAAAGATTGAAAATATGCCCCATCTTCCCTAATCAGACATGAGGTCTGCATTTCAGTCCTGATCATGTGAATGCTCTCTCTCTGCCATGCTATCTGGAGCCTTCTTGAGGTGCACTATTGTAGCTTCATCTAAAAGCTGATCTGCTTAGTAAAATGATACAGTAGGCTGTACATGGGCTTGCATAGGGTCAGGGCTGGGTCTTTTCAATCTAAATGTAGTTGCTTGGTTAACACGTGGAAAGTTTCGCAGAATTAAAGGTTGCCGGTTGTTGACTCTGAGTAACTCAGGATGGATTGTTGATAATTAGGAGTGACCACAACCAGTGGGTTAGGGTTAGGGTTAGTTTAAGTAACAGTGAAATGAGCTTACTGTATTTGGATAGGTCTCCCATTAGAATGAACAGATCTGTGGAAAGAATCTTCCTCAAGTTGTAGTTTCTTGAGGTTAGGGTTAGGGTTAGAGTAATGGCTGGCGTAAGGGTTAGGTTTAGGGTTATGGTAATATGAGTTAAGATTATGGTAATATGAGTTAAGTAAGTGTTAGCGTTACTGTAATGGTGAAAGGGTCTTTGCCATTAGAATGTGGAAGTGAATGACATAAGAGTAGAAGCCATCCTTGAGTCATGCTTCATTTTTGATTTGTCAGTCCCATCCAAAAAAAGTCCTGTGAACGACTGAACCACCCTGCCTGTTTGTCTGTCCTTCCTTTTGACATCCACTTTCATTCTGACTGTCCTGTTGGTCTATTTCTTCATGTTTCAGGACTGATTATCATTGTGCAGCAAGTATTTTTAACTGCAATACTTTGGGGTTTGTCTTTGTTAGTAGCTTTGTCATATTGCTAAAAATATCACAACACAGACAGCTGTTTTTCCAACATGGGTAACGCTACCTTCCAAAGATTATTTAACTTAAATGAACATATTTTCCCATTGCATAAACAAGGGTAGCAGTTTCTGACACCACTATACAACCTGTCAGACTGTATTACCATCTTTTTCCCCCATTGTAAAAAAAACGGATATCTGGTTGTGTAATATTGAGATTGCTGAGGAGCGGGTGACAGCCGAGCTGAGCTCTCTTTAACGCAGCTAGGCCTGGCTTGGCTCCAGCATTGCAGCTCTGACCTCGCAGCAGAGAGAGTGTGCAATTCAGCATCTCTCCTCTCTTTCTGCACAGCCCAGACCTCTGACCCCAGACCAGCAAGGGGCCACTTGGATTGGAATTGTGCTTTACTGCTAATTCAAGGTGCCGGTGAATATTAATAATAAAAAGCTCAGATATTATTTTCTGAAGTGTATGTTTCCATATTTCCTGGAAATAGGACAGTAAGCCTTCTTTCATTAAGCCGTCATTCATTAAACAACATTTTACACATCGCTGGATGTGCTGGAGAGGCTGCACTGAAAGACATGCTTGGTAATGAAATGAGTGAGCACTGATCTTTAGGATAAACCTAGCAGATTAAAAGGTATTTCTAGCTGAAAATAATGTAGAATAATGCAGCTCCATATTACTGTAAAATAATCCTAAACCTAAAAAAAATGATAGTGATGATGATGATGTACAAATAAAGGAATTAAATGATCTACAAGGAAAACCCAAACCTGCTGTTTGTAAGCCTGGCACTGCAGCGGCTCCTGGTATCTCATGCCTTTGTGCATTGCTGATGCTTGGTAGAAGCAATGATAATTTACACTCCTCTGCAAGAGAACTGCCTTCTGCTGCGTCAAGCAAATGAGAAACTGCAGCACCTTGAGTGTTAAACGCCATGGTGAGCCGCGCTGTGCAGCCGTTTAACAGGCGGTCCTGTGGGTTTATATAACCAGCCTCCTGCAGGTGAATACGATGAAGCTTGACTAGTTTAGCATCTGTTCCCATCCACGTCGTCCGGGACTGGGATTATACCAGGATTGCAGGCTGGCACAATGGGAGGCACCAACTACCGGCTCTGATGATGCTGAACAAACAAAAAAAAAAAACAAACATGAAAGCAATCTACTAATCAGGGAGATGTTGAACATAGGTGAAGGAATTAAAAAATGTGAATTATGCAATACCATTAAACCATCGATGGTCTTTGAGCTTTTGATAACACCTGGCTGTGGACTGGACTGTGTTCTTCAGATGGTACAAGCAGTAAGCAGTTATGGGTGCGGTGATGCAGAGGGAGATTTGAGAGCAGGTAACCCACAGCACCTTACCCGCCCTCAGCGGTATTCAGCTCCAGTGCTTGAAGGCCACACCAGTTCCTCAGTTCTTTAATTCAGCTGCGGTAGTAAAACAGTCAGAAACTAAGTCAAGGACATAGTGACAGCATGAACTGATAGTCCGTCTACTTGACATAAGTTTTTGATTTAATTTAGCCAGGCTAAGGGTAATTTAAATAGTTTAGGATCTGGTTGTAATAAAACCAACTTGAATTGCATTTGCATAGAGGAGAGGAGCGGAGCAGAGCAGCACTGCACTGACCCTGGTGGGGGGGGTGGGGGGGGAAATCCTCTGGGGATGCTGACTCAGCGCTTTGTGTTTGCTGAGCTGGACTGGCTCAGAAATTGGAAACCGGAGATCGTTAGGATTAAGCAGGGTTGCTGGTTTGGCTTTTTGATTGTATTCCTACAGAACTGAAATCACTTCTAAAGTGAGTCTGTGTGTTACAGTCACAGCCAGCAGCTTGAAATCTTGTTTATGAGAATCATTGTGAAGATAGTTTACTGGCTGATTGATAGAGCCGGCACATCCCGATGCCCGGCACACCCCACGCTTGCCTGCCAATGAAGACGCCTTTACTGGAAGACATGACACACACGCACAAAATACCTGACCTTCTTCTGGTTTAGTGCCCTAGAACTGGTTTGTAGTGAATTTTACGAGAGTCTAAAATGATGGTAAATGACAAGTGTCAGTAGGGTGAGAGCTGGTTTCTGCGCAGTAGTCATGTCAGTGCATCAGACTCCCTTGACAGCAGAGCGTTGCACAGAGTGGCCTACTTTAGAGAGGGGCACCTAGGGGACTGCCTAACTCATGCAGGGCCAGGTACAGCTTCCCAAAGCCCTGGGGTGGATCGTGTCTGTGTGAGGGTGTGCTTGATATCAACGTGCTCTGAGATTTCAAGGTTCTGTATTTTCGAACTTTATTTCATGTCATGTTATATCTTTCAGTTTTGTTTGAATCTACTACAGGTTTTTTTTATCAAACACATGCAAGTGATATTAACCATGTCCTGGTCAAGAGATGACATGTAGCTTCTGTTTTGCGTTGTGTAGAGTTTGATGATTCATTTGGTGATTTGGTGTGTGTGTGTGTGTGTGTGTGTGTGTGTGTGTGTGTGTGTGTGTGTGTGTGTGTGTGTGTGTGTGTGTGTGTGTGTGTGTCAGGGTGCCTGATCCCCAGCAGTAAGCCTGTGTTTCTGGAAGCAACTTGCTTTATTAGTTCCTCTCCAGTGCAGTCCTCTGTTCTGAACAGCCAGCCATATCTCCTCGTCTCTCTGAACGCTTCATTCCTGTAAAGGCCACAGTGGAGCTCTCAATCCTCATCTGAAACTGTTTGTTCACCAGACAGAGAGACAGAGACAGGCATCCAGTTAAATATGAAATATGAAATGTTATAGTTAGTTGAAGCTGTGCATACATTTGAGTGTTTGTGTGCAGTGAGGGATGGGGGCAGTGGGATAAGGCTGGCCAGTTGATTAACTGCTGTGCTCTGTGCCTTAGCGGTCCATTTATTCAGCGCCTGTCAGGCGCGTCAGGTCCAATTTATTTTCACACGCGCTGTTGATTTTGCATTCACTGTTTTAAAAGTATTTTTTTCACAGTAAAACAGGTTTAAAAGGCACTGCATATCAACAGGACACTCGGTACTGCATCTCCAGCCAAGCCCAACCTCTTGTTCTCTGTATTTATCGCATACCTTTTCATAGTAGTGCATACTGATAAATCCACTCCTGATCACTTGTTTTATCACCAAATTCCTCAATAATGCGATCCAAGTCATTATTTTGTTAATATAATGTCTCAAAAAGCTTGCAAATGTCTGTGATATTCTTTTAGCGCAGGATGCAGAAGCAGCTGTCTTGTTTTTCTTATGTCTGTGTTATCTCTGGTGCAGGGCCTCTGTGTATTGCTCAGATCTGCCCCTTTTTCTTCGTCTTGTCTTGGCTCCTGTTGGTCTCACTCGGCCATTGAAAGGTTTTATCAGCTTTTTCCTGAGAAAAAACGACTAAAAATCTGTACTTGACATCTTTTTGATGATGTCAGACAGGGTCCAACATCGGACCAGGAAGGAATAATTGTAATGTCGGACTTGGTCCGACATAGGTCCACAAAGAGTTAAGCATCTTCTAAACACTTTTTTCTCTCTCTATTTGTCTCCCTCATGCAGGTCTTCAGAGAAATTGGCGCCCCCTCCCCTAGCCCTCCCTCATCTTCCATCCTCGATTCAGAAACACGTCTGGTTTGGGAATCATTACCCCCCATCTTACCTTGGACCCCTAACCCTCGTTCTTTTGACCTGACAAGTGAATCTCAGGGACCTCGAACTGAGGATTCCTCTCCCTAAATCTCTCCACCCATAAATTCCCTCCCTCCCTGGACCTGTATCCCATGCTTATCATTGAACCCACTTACCATGTGCCAAGCCCTTTCAAACCACAAACCCAACCCACTTGCCCTGAATCCCAATTTGACCTGCTTATTATCACGTTTATATTACATAAAGTCTCTTTAAACCTTACACCTTTATCAAGCACGGGTCTCACACACCTTGCCTCAGCGATTCAGTGGAACCCCCACTTCCCTGGGCAGCCCGCTCTCCTCTCCCTGTGCTCCCCTCGCTCTGAATGGCCATGGCAGCCTCTGCTCGGGAGCACCTGCAGTATGTGCGTCGGCGCAATCCCCAGATGCGCTACACGCTGAGCCCGGAGAACCTGCAGAGCCTGGCTGCCCAGAACGCAGGCCCTGCCGAGCCAATGAGCTTCCAGCGTGCCAACAGCGACACGGACCTGGTCACCTCCGACAGCCGCTCCTCGCTTACCGCCAGCACCTACGAGTTCACGCTCGGCCTGGCGCAGGACCTCATCATCTCCTGGGACATCAAGGAGGAGGTGGATGCCACGGACTGGATCGGCCTCTACCACATCGGTGAGTGCTCTGTCACTGCCGTCGTTTATTCCAGATCCTGATTAGCACAGTGAACGCACATACTGAGGCTTCTCCTAATCGTGCAATACCCGCACAGTACCCGACAGATTAAAAATGCCTGTATAAAATAGAGTTTATCGGATTATTGCTTTGAGAACCCCTGCTTTAAAATATAAATATTGTGCTGTTGGGCTCCTGTGCAGATCTGCTTCTTACACATTTTGAAACCCTGTTGGTTGTTTATTCCTTTAAGGCAAAAAAATCTGCTAAAGAGTCATCTCTCCACCCAGATTGGTGCTGTTCAGAGCCGCTTCAGGAGTGCTGCCTAGTTATCATGCCTTCAGAATGAGGGGGCTGTGGTAACAGTTCCTGGGAATGAAACCCAGGATAGTAACATGTTTTGACAGCCTTCATGCATTTTTTTTGGTGTGAATTTCAAATAGGAATGATCCTGTCAGGGGGTGTTTGGATCTTACGGTCACTGACGTTTTTTTCATTACGGTTGTGGTCTCCATGGAAACAGGTAACCATGTGAGAGAAGGCACTGGGCTCCCCACACACATAAGTAATTTCCATCTCAGCTCAGAGTGCAGCCAAACCTTCTGATTGGTGAATTATTCCTCAAGCATAGCCTTGTCTGCCAGCAGTGTATTGACCACAAGCACATACCAGGATGTAATGCTTGAGCCCCATTGCATAGCAGTCTGAGCGTTTCTTTTAGTGTGAGACGAATAATCTCAGGGGTTTGACTGTGCATCTTTTTGCAGGTTTGGGATCAGAGAACAAAACTGTAATGTGCAATGGGAGGCTTGCATAGATATAAACTAGTCCTCATAATCCCTTGAATAGTTACACAGTAATTGAGAGGATGACACACAGACAGATGGACTCTCACAGTCAGTGCAAGGGTCCCTGTTCCTGTTCAAGTATGCATCTGTGTGCCTGTATTTAATTCTGATGATAAAGACCATATGGTTTCCACAGAGAGTATATGGATTATTTGCTCCATGCGCTTATTTCTAGTGCATTCTGCGCATGAGCTGTGGCAACATAGTAATGCTGGTTAGAGGTGCAGCATAGATGTCAGAAGCTGTCGCTATTTTTTGTGACATTTCAGGTATTCACCTTAATGATAACATTCTATTTAATATGCTAACGTGAGGAAACAGGTCTGTCAAAGTCAGAAATTCTTCAGCCTGTTGCACAAGAAGCAGGGAAGAGTTCAAACATTTGATTACGTATTTTGCCCTTCCTGCAAAACTATGTTCTTCCAAGGTGTCATCTCCTGCCTTCAATCACTCCAGCAGACCTTCCATTCACTGTCTTTCCCAAATTCATTGTGACTCTCTTTCTTTTTATCTCTTACACTCTCCCACTGGAGACTAGGCTAGCTGTGCCACATTCTGTCAGTAGGACTTGGCGTGTTCCAACATGCAACACATGCTGACAGCGACTGCTGTTTATCTTGTCATGCAGCATTTAAAGTTCTGGTCGAGGGCAGACAGACGAGCCTTGCTGAAGGCACCCGCCAGTCAAACAGCGCCTTGAGCCGACGGAGCCATTGTGCCCCCCAAACTGAACCGATTCCCTTAAATGAGAGTTTTACTATTGAAGTACATGTTTAGACATTCCTGTCAAAGCACTCGGGTGCCAGCGGATTGATCTGCGGCATCATTGGCCCATACCGGCAGGCTGGCAGATACGTTATGTCCACTGTTGTGATCAGCTGGCAGATTGACCTGTGGCTCAGAGCTGGATTGACAGCTCTGAAGTTCCTGTGTTCTGTGCAGCAGGCATTGACTGCATGCAGAGCTCTAACGGGGATAGCAGTGAGACTCCCATTGCTTAGCAGCTTGAGCTGTTCAGGTTTTACTCCTGTGATAAACTCTGGAAGGGCTCAAACTACTGCACACACACATACACACATGCACTACAGTTACAGTGCAGTTGATCTGACCCGTGTATTTTGCATTTCTTTAAATGGTGTTTTGCTTGTTTGTTATTTGATTTTACCAGGGTATTGCTCACTGAGACTTGAAAGTCTTATTTTCAAGGTGGTCCAGGAGCAAGTTGCAGTAATCTACATATGGCACACATTGAGAGCAGTGTTCTGAGCCCCTCTGCTTTTCACTCAATCAAGTCCATCACCTTTAAAGCTCTTTAATGATCTTGGCTGAAAGTCTCATCTGGGAATTGTTACCTTCACCAGCGCCATACTCCATGCTGGGGTATTGACTGGGTTCTGACTCAAATGGAGTAGACAGATCATATAACTGATCAGGACTAACCATGATAAATACGATCTAAACAGATCACAATTCAAGAAAAAAATTACTGACTAGGCCTCTCAAAACCAAACCAAAGCTTGTATGCCTGCAGTTGGCTAAGATGTTTATTTTCTGCCAGTTTCGTTGTCAACTCTATACCGTAGATGTTCTTTCTCCCAGTGGACAGCATGGCACTGCCCCTTCCCACTTTTACTTGACCCAGTTGTGAGAAGATATCCATAAATGGCTGACCTTTTCTTGACATGGCCGGTCAATTGGAACACCAGAGGAAATCACTGACATGCTGGGATGTTCCATTAGAGACACAGTGACCCATAAGCTGCAGGTGGCTTGGCTTTTTTTATGAATGGATTATAGTAAGAAGTTAATGGATATGAGCTACAGGATAATACTTTATCATTACCACTACTACTTGTTAAACATGCACTTAAAAACAAATAGAAAGTCAGAAAGATGCAGGGCAGGGTTAAAGGAGTGCTAACCAAGGTCTTTGCGGTCAATATGTTTTTGTTCTTGGACTGCATATTTTAAATTCTGTTTCAACATTCAAAGGAAAGGAAAGAATCATCATCTTTTTTCCCCTTCTTTTTATTATTGTTTATCCAAGGTCAAAAAACACCATTAATAAGAGTAAGTGCTGAGAATACGAGCCGGGCCTCGGAAAGCTGACTCTGTGCTTCACTGGAGCACAAAACAATGAAACAATAGCTGCAGAGATAGACTTCGTGTACCGGAGCTCACGAGATTAAGAGTCGCTTTCACCCCCTCTCGACGTACAACAAGCCTGTAACTCTAAAAAATGAATACAGCTAAATTAGCAACATTATTAACTCTTAACATGGGCTGTTCCTCTGTGGGAAGCTATGCCATACATAAAAAGGCTGCACCTTCCACTAGGACTACAATAAAGATAGAAGCTCTAGCAGAACCTACCAGAACTTCTGGCAGACCACATCATCACCAGCAATGGAGACACAAGAGGTCTGGATGGAACATTGTGAAGTGTGTCTGCTCTGTCCAGTACTGAAGAGCTAGTGCAATGCAGATCCTGTGTGCGTGGGTTCAGATCATTGTGATATTGGTATATAAGATTATAAAACCATGTCCTTTATTACAGATAGAGTATAACATGGCATTGCCATTGTAGGGCCATCATGCATTGCCGTTGATCCCTTGTTAAAATCATTCAATAAATTATCTCCAACCCAAAGCGTTTCTACGAGCAGCAGAGCAAAGGTCTTTGTAGTCTTTTTCAAAGCTTTAGTTGTAGAAGAGAAGTGCTGCCCTGCTGATCTCCACAGCTACATAAAGAGTAAAAGGAGTAATCTTCAGTCTGAACCAACGTGCTTATCCTGTCCGTGCAAGCCCTGTGTTGAGTAAGGTGCTGTCTGGGACAGCTAATCCCTGCGCAATCCAGCACGACGCGATTTTCATCTCTTGTTGCACAGCACAAATGAGAGACAACTCGAGAAGAGGGAACAGCAGCAGTGAGAAGAGAGGAGGAGAGCAGGGGAGTGAGACGAAGGCAAAGACAGGAGCTGTAGAGCTTAGCATGTTTAGACTAGCGCTTGTTATTGAGGTGCTGGGTAGTGACAGCGCTGGAGAGTGTTTATATTTACACAATGTTCTCAAAAGTCATTGTTCAACTTTCAGCAAAATTTAAAGCAAAAAAATCAACAGGAAAAGACAGAGGTTGATTGTTTGCAGCTAACAATTCAAATAATGTCTATCATTTCTTCATCAATAATGTGTGGGGTTAGTGAATATCTTGATGAATCCAGATTCCACTGCCATGCCTTCCCAGCTCCCTGGTCTCCTCCTGTAGCTGTGTGCAGTTTCAGTCTGAGGCAGAGAGCTCCCTAGTGGGGTGCTTATGTCTCTCTCCCAGCTCTGTGTCTCTGTGCAGCGCTCAGGAAGGAAGCAGTGAGGTCTTGTCTTGGTGTATCCTGTTGGTCATCCTGGACTCCACTCAGCTTGCTTGCGTTTCCCAAACCCTGTTTCTTCTAACAGACTAGCATGGCTATTCACACGCTACTTCTAATATATTGATGAGCAGAAGTGCTTCACATTCATTCCATGAACTTGGAATTCCCCTCAGTGTTTACCTCCAGGGAGAAGTTCATTGAAATATGCCCAGTCAAATATTAACTATTAAAACTGTACAGCTGATTTGTACCTTTCTTATTATACAAATCTGTGGCTTTCATCCAAACTCAAGCAGAATACTGTTCTCATACCTTAAGAGATGGTGTTACCGGTACAAATGTAATATTTATTTCATATTGTATTTTTTTACTTTCATCCCTCTTTTTGGATGTAATGGTTTGTGTCTGTCGTAGATTTTTTGACATTTGTTTTGGGGGTTTTATAATCATAGAAACAGTGGTGCAGATAAACTACTGTTTCTCTAATGACGTTACTTGTCTCCTTGCAGAGCTAACAAGCTGACTTTACGCTTGAAACAGGGTGAGGACTGTCTGTCTCTGTAGTTCTGTGGCTCAGTGTGCCATGTCCCCTGCTGTCACTGTGTGTGGGACTGGGTGGGGGGGCTCCGGGAACATGTTTACAAACATCCTGTGGGGCAGAGAGGAACAGGAAGTGGAGTGAGCTCTTTGAAGAATCTCGGAGGGAGGGGCGGTCTGTCCCTGCTCCGGCTCTCTGTGAGTCACAGACAGGGAGAGAGGCCAAGGACAGAGGGACTGGTCTTGCAGTACAGACAAGGAGAGAGGGCTGAGGGAAGCCTGGTGTGGTGTTCCATGGACAGGGGGCCGACCGTGTGCTCCTTTGGGATTAGGGAGGGCAGTCCGGACTGATTGCAGATCAGAGGTAAGGAAAGCATGCAGTGGATCTGGTTTGAGAGCGGGTTGATTCAAAGGGGTTGTACTGGGAGCCCCTGGGAGCTCCAAGGCAAGAAGTGCTAAAGTGGCCTATGTGCCAGAAGAAGACTGGATTAATTGCCACACTTGTAAGACTTTAACTGTGAGCCACACTCCAGCTTATCTCCTCTGGGTACGATGTGTCCTCGGCTGTGTCATGAAGGTGTTCAGAGTTTCCCCAGTCTTTACCCTCAGGGTTTTTTCTGCATGGTGGTGGATAAGGTCATCCAGATTGTGTGAGATGAATTGGATTTGTAGCAGAATAGAATGCAGTTTCCTTGGTCTGCTCAGTTGAAACATATAGCCACTGTTTCAAAGCCTATATTTTTCTTTGCTGTTTACATTCGCTAAAGGAAAAAAAAACTGCTTTACAGCTCAACAATACAATACAATGCAAAACAATAAGAAGCAATAAAATACACTACAATACAATGCAATACAATACAATACAATAAAATACTAGGGATGTTAACATTAACAAAATCCTCAATAGTGTTTGAACAAATGCCGGTGCACTGCAGTAGTTTTAGCTCTTGAAGTCAGGATCACATGCTTGAAGTCCTGGACATTGTATCTGATGGATTGGAGATAGAAATCTATCCTGGGAAGAGAAGCCTGGAGAGGCCTTGCAGAATGATTGAGATTGTGCAGATCCCTCGTCAGGAACAGCAACTTCCTGTGGACCAGCCTCTCTCTCTGTCTTTCTCACTCTTGGTCTATACTGTGGATCCTGTGTGTGCTGCTCCAGCAGTCCTCGTGTGTGCTGCTCCAGCAGTCCCTGTGTGTGCTGCTCCAGCAGTCCCTGTGTGTGCTGCTCCAGCAGTCCCTGTGTGTGCTGCTCCAGCAGTCCTCGTGTGTGCTGCTCCAGCAGTCCTCGTGTGTGCTGCTCCAGCAGTCCCTGTGTGTGCTGCTCCAGCAGTCCCTGTGTGTGCTGCTCCAGCAGTCCCTGTGTGTGCTGCTCCAGCAGTCCCCGTGTGTGCTGCTCCAGCAGTCCCCGTGTGTGTGTGCTGCTCCAGCAGTCCCCGTGTGTGCTGCTCCAGCAGTCCCTGTGTGTGCTGCTCCAGCAGTCCCTGTGTGTGCTGCTCCAGCAGTCCCCGTGTGTGCTGCTCCAGCAGTCCTCGTGTGTGCTGCTCCAGCAGTCCCTGTGTGTGCTGCTCCAGCAGTCCCTGTGTGTGCTGCTCCAGCAGTCCCTGTGTGTGCTGCTCCAGCAGTCCCCGTGTGTGCTGCTCCAGCAGTCCTCGTGTGTGCTGCTCCAGCAGTCCCTGTGTGTGCTGCTCCAGCAGTCCCCGTGTGTGCTGCTCCAGCAGTCCCCGTGTGTGCTGCTCCAGCAGTCCCCGTGTGTGCTGCTCCAGCAGTCCCCGTGTGTGCTGCTCCAGCAGTCCCCGTGTGTGCTGCTCCAGCAGTCCTTGTTTGTGCTGCTCCAGCAGTCCCCGTGTGTGCTGCTCCAGCAGTCCCCGTGTGTGCTGCTCCAGCAGTCCCTGTGTGTGCTACTCCAGCAGTCCTCGTGTATGTAATGCTCTATCTTTGCCCCCAGATGAGAACTGCCCCTCAAATGTGTGGGACTCAAAGAACCGTGGGGTGAACGGCACCCAGAAGGGGCAGATCGTGTGGAGGCTGGAGCCTGGGCCATACTTCATGGAACGTGAGTACAGACAGCACTGCTCAGTTTGCGGCCCCTGCACCCACTGGACATTAAACTCTTAAACCCGTTAGAGTGCAATTAGAGTTTATGGTGGAGAAATGTAGCTCTTTACAATGAATTCCTTATGCCTACCCTTCATTGGGATAAGGGCTGGGGGAGAGGGGCAGTGAGATTGAGATTGGGATAAGGGCTGGGGGAGAGGGGCAGTGAGATTGAGATTGGGATAAGGGCTGGGGAGAGGGGTAGTGAGATTGAGATAGGGGCAGTGAGATTGAGACTGGGATAAGGGCTGGGGGAGAGGGGCAGTGAGATTGAGATTGGGATAAGGGCAGGGGGAGAGGGGTAGTGAGATTGAGATAGGGGCAGTGAGATTGAGATTGGGATAAGGGCTGGGGGAGAGGTGCAGTGAGATAGTGAGAGGATTGGGATAAGGGCTGGGGGAGAGGAGCAGTGAGATTGAGATTGGGATAAGGGCTGGGGGAGAGGGGCAGTGAGATTGGGATTGATAGGGGCCTGGGGAGAGAGGCAATGAGATTGAGATTGGGATAAGGGCTGGGGGAGAGGGGCAGCGAGATTGGGATAGGGGCCTGGGGAGAGAGGCAATGAGATTGAGATTGGGATAAGGGCTGGGAGAGAGGGGCAGCGAGATTGGGATAGTGACAGTGAGATTGAGATTGGGATAGGAGCCGGGGACAGGGGCAGTAAGATTGGATGAGGGGCAGGGGGGAGAGGGGCACTACAATTGGGATAGGGGCAGGGAGAAGAGTACTGGACCAGAAAAGGAAAGGTGCTCAGCTTAGGGTTGATAATTCCTCCACGTGTCCAGGTAGAATGAAGAACTGAAGGCTGTTCTGTGAGATTTATGTAAAAATCTGAAGCAAGGTGTGCTCCAGACCCTCAGTGATTCCCTTGCCCTGCATGTTAACAGAACATCTCGTTTGAGTTGTGCTACAGTATGCGGTTGTCTAGATCAAGTATGACGAAGTACATTGCTTTCTTTGAGGTTTAATCGTCTCTTGTTTTTTTAACAGCCTGGCAGCTGGTTTGAATATCTCTTAGTCTGTCCCTTTCTCTCCCTGCAGCTGAAATAAAGATCTGTTTCAAGTACTACCACGGGGTGAGCGGTGCTCTGCGCGCAACGACGGCCTGCATCACTGTCAAGAACCCCGGGGTGGTGGTGAGTCATGCACGCTGATAATGTTAATAAAGCTAGTCAGAATAGACACAAGTGTGGATTTCATTGGTTAGCATTTCATTTTAGAGCAGATTAGTAGATGTTTGTTTTTTTAAATAGCTTCCTAACGCATTCAGCAGCGTTCCTCTGTATCTCCCGCTCACTCTCAAGTCTTTACGAGATGCTGATAAGACAGGAAGTGAACTGCAGTGTTAACAGGGCTGTGCCGCTATCCCCTCTCAAGAGTTATCAGAATCATTCTTTGAATTCCTTGGGTCTTTTTTTGGTGTAGTATGCAGTGTGGTGTGTGTGTGTGTGTGTGTGTGTGTGTGTGTGTGTGTGTGTGTGTGTGTGTGTGTGTGTGTGTGTGTGTGTGTGTGTGTGTGTGTGTGTGTGTGTACAGTATGCAGTGTGGTGTGTGTGTGTGTGTGTGTGTGTGTGTGTGTGTGTGTGTGTGTGTGTGTGTGTGTGTGTGTACAGTGCCCTGTGTTCAGTATGCAGTGTGGTGTGTGTGTGTGTGTGTGTGTGTGTGTGTACAGTGCCCTGTGTTCAGTATGCAGTGTGGTGTGTGTGTGTGTGTGTGTGTGTGTGTGTGTGTGTGTACAGTGCCCTGTGTTCAGTATGCAGTGTGTGTGTGTGTGTGTGTGTGTGCAGTGCCCTGTGTTCAGTATGCAGTGTGGTGTGTGTGTGTGTGTGTGTGTGTGTGTGTGTGTGTGTGTGTGTGTGTGTGTGTGTGTGTGTGTGCCCTGTGTTCAGTATGCAGTGTGGTGTGTGTGTGTGTGTGTGTGTGTAGTGCCCTGTGTTCAGTATGCAGTGTGTGTGTGTGTGTGTGTGTGTGTGTGTGTGCAGTGCCCTGTGTTCAGTATGCAGTGTGGTGTGTGTGTGTGTGTGTGTGTGTGTACAGTGCCCTGTGTTCAGTATGCAGTGTGTGTGTGTGTGTGTGTGTGCAGTGCCCTGTGTTCAGTATGCAGTGTGGTGTGTGTGTGTGTGTGCAGTGCCCTGTGTTCAGTATGCAGTGTGTGTGTGTGTGTGTGTGTGTGTGTGCAGTGCCCTGTGTTCAGTATGCAGTGTGGTGTGTGTGTGTGTGTGCAGTGCCCTGTGTTCAGTATGCAGTGTGGTGTGTGTGTGTGTGTGTGCAGTGCCCTGTGTTCAGTATGCAGTGTGGTGTGTGTGTGTGTGTGCAGTGCCCTGTGTTCAGTATGCAGTGTGGTGTGTGTGTGTGTAGTGTGCAGTGCCCTGTGTTCAGTATGCAGTGTGGTGTGTGTGTGTGTGTGTGTGTACAGTGCCCTGTGTTCAGTATGCAGTGTGGTGTGTGTGTGTGTGTGTGTGTGTGTGTGTACAGTGCCCTGTGTTCAGTATGCAGTGTGGTGTGTGTGTGTGTGTGCAGTGCCCTGTGTTCAGTATGCAGTGTGGTGTGTGTGTGTGTGTGTGTGTGCCCTGTGTTCAGTGTGTGTGTGTGTGTGTGTGTGTAGTGTGCAGTGCCCTGTGTTCAGTATGCAGTGTGGTGTGTGTGTAGTGTGCAGTGCCCTGTGTTCAGTATGCAGTGTGGTGTGTGTGTAGTGTGCAGTGCCCTGTGTTCAGTATGCAGTGTGGTGTGTGTGTAGTGTGCAGTGCCCTGTGTTCAGTATGCAGTGTGGTGTGTGTGTGTGTGTGTGTGTACAGTGCCCTGTGTTCAGTATGCAGTGTGGTGTGTGTGTGTGTGTGTGCAGTGCCCTGTGTTCAGTATGCAGTGTGTGTGTGTGTGTGTAGTGTGCAGTGCCCTGTGTTCAGTATGCAGTGTGGTGTGTGTGTGTGTGTGCAGTGCCCTGTTCAGTATGCAGTGTGTGTGTGTGTGTGCAGTGTGTGTGTATGTGTGTGTGTGTGTGTGCAGTGCCCTGTGTTCAGTATGCAGTGTGGTGTGTGTGTAGTGTGCAGTGCCCTGTGTTCAGTATGCAGTGTGGTGTGTGTGTGTGTGTGTGTGCCCTGTGTTCAGTATGCAGTGTGGTGTGTGTGTGTAGTGTGCAGTGCCCTGTGTTCAGTATGCAGTGTGGTGTGTGTGTAGTGTGCAGTGCCCTGTGTTCAGTATGCAGTGTGTGTGTGTGTGTGTGTGTGCAGTGCCCTGTGTTCAGTATGCAGTGTGGTGTGTGTGTAGTGTGCAGTGCCCTGTGTTCAGTATGCAGTGTGGTGTGTGTGTAGTGTGCAGTGCCCTGTGTTCAGTATGCAGTGTGGTGTGTGTGTGTGTGTGCAGTGCCCTGTGTTCAGTATGCAGTGTGGTGTGCGCAGTGCTGAGCTCATGTGTCCTCTTGTCTGTCTCAGGTGGGAGCGGAGGGGCTGGCTGAAGGAGACATGATCGCACAGCCCTGTCGGAAACTCGTCAGCTTCACACTGTCAGGTACTCCACTCACTCATTGGGGGCAGGTCTTCACTGGAACAGGAAGTATTTACATATTGATTGATTGATTGATTGCTTGATTGATTCAAACAAGCTTGCAGCTGGAAAATGAAGCTAGCATCGTTTCCAGAAAGAAAGTAGTCTGGCGTTAATGAGAGCCTGCAGAGGGGGAGATTGCTGGGTGGTTTGAAGGGGCTCGGTCCTGGCTTCCTGAGTGTGGGTGGGGTCACGGTGCTGCCCAGTCCAGGGACACTGGGAGTCCCCAGCAGCTTGGAGAGTCCCTGCTCTTCTCTGTCTGTATATTGGCAGCACAGCAGCGGCTCTGCACTCTGCGCACACGCTCTCAATAATACATGGCTTCAGTCACGCCTGGCTGCTGCTCACATTGTTGAGCGCTGAGGATCAGGGGGGAAGGGGGAACAAGAGGGGGGAGAGGAGAGGGTCAAGATGGGAGAACTCCAAGAGGGGAGAGGAGTGGGAGAGGTGTAGTGGGAGTGGGAGAAGGGTAGTGGGAGTGGGAGTGGGAGAGGTGTAGTAGGAGTGGGAGAGGTGTAGTGGGAGTGGGAGAAGGGGAGTGGGAGAGGTGTAGTGGGAGTGGGAGAAGGGTAGTGGGAGTGGGAGAGGTGTAGTGGGAGTGGGAGAAGCGTAGTGGGAGTGGGAGAAGGGTAGTGGGAGTGGGAGAGGTGTAGTGGGATTGGGAGAAGGGTAGTGGGAGTGGGAGAGGTGTAGTGGGAGGGGGAAAGGGGGAGATCCCCATCTGGCACTGGGAGCTGCAGTAAATACCCTTTAAGATTTTTTTGCCATCATGATTAAATTATTCAAATTTTCTCTATAATTCCTACAATCTGTTATCCTGTAGTGAAGGGATTTCCTCAGAAACGTGCACAGAATATCAGTCAGAAGGGATTATCCAGTACGCTTGGTTTAAGTGACTTAATATTCTGGTAGCGTTCACGATATAATTAATATGGAACAGTACTAGACCTCTGCATTATTTTTTCCATTTTCTGATCTTCCTTATTCCTGATCCACGCAGGCGCCACCTTGTGTGGTATGACCCTCACTGCATCCTCTGGTGAAAATCATCAGCATTACTGCATACACATACTGTATTTAAATTTTAAAGAAATTACTACCAGAGAAGTAAGACGTCTTCGTCAGAAACGTTAGCTTTCTTAAAGGTTTTTTCTTTCCACTATGTAAGTTATTGATTACGTTTTCACTGAGGGTATTGCATCATAATGACACTATGAGAATGTGCTTGATGCAGGTAGTTTTGTGTGTGTGTGTGTGTGTGTGTGTGAGGGACTGACTGCGCCTGTCCTCCTCAGATCTCCGAGCCCTGGGCTTGAAGAAGGGCATGTTCTTTAACCCCGACCCGTACCTGAAGATGTCCATCAAGCCAGGAAAGAAGATCTCCTTCCTCACCTTCGCCCACCACGGCCAGGAGAGACGGTCCACCATCATCGCCAACACCACCAACCCAGTGTGGCGTGGCGAGGTACGATCCCGCGGGCAAGCAGCATTGCACCGCAGGGCAGAGCAGGGAAGAGAAGAGCAGAGCAAGACAGGACAGGACAGGGCAGGGCAGGACAGGGCAGGCGTGGTGCCAGGGGACTGAGACAGACTTGCCCCACCCAAGAACAAGCTACACTGGGCACTGCTACTGGGCTTAGAAGATGCCATATTACACATTCACATGGCAACATGGCTCTGCAGGCTGAGTGAATGAATCATTCCACACTCATTCGGTGAAGTGCCCTGAGATGTCGCTGAACACTTTCTATTAATAATTATGCTTATAGATTATCATTAGAAGTAATAAGCATTGAATTATATTATAAGAACGTTATAATACTGTATTATTACATGT
This sequence comes from Polyodon spathula, assembly GCF_017654505.1. Taxonomy (NCBI): domain Eukaryota; kingdom Metazoa; phylum Chordata; class Actinopteri; order Acipenseriformes; family Polyodontidae; genus Polyodon; species Polyodon spathula. Next base: position 45,131,247 of record NC_054543.1, read on the forward strand.
TTCACATGATGTAACCACTTAACAGATCCCAAATATGAAATGTTATCTAGATTTGATGTCTTGCCATGATTTTGCGCTAGTAAGACATATCCCTTATAAAAGTTTACTATTGTAAAAGCGTAACAAAGTGTAACAAAGCATAGTGAAAGCATTGTAAAGCCCAGAGAGGTATGGTCAAGCATTGTAAAAAGCATGGCAAACTATGGTAGATTCCATAGGATTCCATAGAAAACGCATGGAAAAACAGCAGAATTACTGGTTAACTTTACTGTGGTAAACCCCACTGACAGGGGGCCTCAGTGCCAGTTGTTTTAACCCAGCGTTGTGCTCCGGTGCAGAAGAGTAAAGTGTTGGGCTCTCTCTCTGTCGCCAGAAGTATTCCTTTGTGGCCTTGCTCACTGACGTGTTGGAGATTGAGGTGAAGGACAAGTTCGCCAAGAGCCGACCGATCATCAAGCGCTTCCTGGGGAAACTCGTCATCCCGGTCCAGAGACTGCTGGAGAGGAACGCCATTGGGTAAATAGTGAAACAGAGCAATACAATTGGACAAACAGGGCTGCCATACAGGCTTCCCATTGGGTAAATATTGAAACAGAGCAATACAATTGGACAAACAGGGCTGCCATACAGGCTTCCCATTGGGTAAATACTGAACAGAGCAATACGATTGGACAACAGGGTATTGATTATATACAAGTGGCTAAGTGACTGAAATACAAGTTCAGTGCAGTGGTTCCAGATACATAGCGTAGCGCTGACGGTGCAATCCTGGGTCAGGATTGAAGTAGCTTTGGGGTGTGGTGGTCTGGTCAAGCCTGTTCTCTTGGATTGACTCCCATCTTCTGCATTGCAGGGATCAGATCCTGAGCTACATGCTGTGCCGGCGGCTCCCCACAGACCATGTGAGCGGGCAGCTGCAGTTCAGAGTGGAGATCACCTCCTCTGTGCATGAAGGTGAGAGCAGCACACTGCACACTGATCACAGCACATTGCTCACAGCACATTGCACACAGCACATTGCACACAGCACACTGCACACATCACACTGCACACTGCACACATCACACTGACACTGCACACATCACACTGCTCACAGCACACTGCACACACAGCACACTGCACACATCACACTGCACACAGCACACTGACACTGCACACAGCACACTGCACACTGCACACTGCACACACACTGCACACAGCACACAGCACACAGCACACTGCACACAGCAGCACACAGCACACTGCACACTGCACACACACTGCACACTGCACACAGCACACTGCACACTGCACACTGCACACTGCACACTGCACACTGCACACTGCACACTGCACACCGCACACCGCACGCAGCACACAGACACTGCTGACAGCAAACTGCTCACTGCTGACAGCACACTACACACAGCACACTGCACACAGCATACTGCTGACACCACACTGCACACTTCACACAGCACACTGCACACAACACAGCACACTGCACATAGCACACTGAATACTGCACACAGCAAACAGCACACAGCACACTGCACACTGCATACTGCACATAGCACACTGAATACTGCACACAGCAAACAGCACACTGCACACAGCACACTGCACACTGCACAAAACACAGCACACTGCACATAGCACACTGAATACTGCACACAGCAAACAGCACACTACACACTGCACACACACCTTGCCAAATTGCCCCCTCCTCAGCAAATGTGTTGCATGGGCAATTTGCCCACAATGGAAAAACAGCAAGTATGCAATGTTTAAAACTGAAAAATGTGCAAGTCAGATTTATTTTCTTACTTTTTAAGTCATGTATTAAAGCTTTATTATTATATAATGTTCAAACTGTTTAACATTTTTGTTAACCCTATATATATCTATATATATATATATATATCTATATATATATATATATATATATATATATATATATATATATATATATATATATATATATATATATATATAGATATTCACACATCCAATCTTTGTGTACAGAAAGCTCAACTTTGTCTTCACTGCGGTATGTGTCTCCCATAGATGCCTCTCCGGATACGATGGGCACTTTCCTAGGGGGAGCGACGGTGAACGGGGACCCGGAGAGTCCCTCTGATGATGAGGACATGCTAGGGAACCCCCCCACTGCCAGGGGACCATCCCCCACAGGCTCAGAGGGGTCTCTGTTGGGGGAGGCAGCCCCCCAGCCCCTCTCCAGCGATACCTGGGGCAGAGAGGAGGAGGAGGAGCAGGAGGGATGGCCACAGCCGACTGAGAGCGAGTCCCCGACCCACTGCAACCAGACCTTGCGGCAGGAATCCCTTAACGATTACCTGGACGCTCTGGAGCCCAAACCGGGGGCCAGAGGCGGGGCGGTGGGTCCCAGTGAGAGGCCCATCGGCGGGGCCTCCCCCAAACTGAGGAGCAGCTTCCCCACGGACACGCGGCTCAGCGCCATGCTGCACATCGACTCAGACGAGGACGAGGAGCAGCTGGAGGAGGAGGGTGCGGCGCTGGAGGGGGGGCTGCTGATGCTGAACGGGGGCCTCCGGCAGCTCAATGGCAGCAGGGAGTCCAAGGGGGAGGAAGAGGAGGAGGAGGAGGGGATGGGCAGCCTGCACCAGCTCCTGAAAAAATTGCCCTCCACACACCTGCTGGAGGACGACGAGGCGGAGGAGAGGAAGTCCGGAGCCATGCAGGACCATGACACCGAGACCACGGAGGGGAACGGCACTAGGCGCCTGTCATCCATGGCCTGCTCCTCTTCCTTTGAGAGCACAAAGGAACCAGCCTCCTTCTTCCCAGCCTCCTTCTCACAGGTGAGCTCAACCATTTTTAAGCTCAGGTAGTCTAAAAAAAAAAAAAAAATATCATACCTAGTAAATGTATTGGCTTTTCATGTTTTAGAGTAATCACTAAAATTCTTATCCTTCTTTACAGGAGGAAGAGGATGGGGAGGCAACGAACACTGCAGATCAAGGAGGGGGGGCTTCCTCTGAAGCCACACCCCCTGCATCCTCTGACACCCTCGATGAAGAGGGAGGGGCCTGTGGGGGTGCGGTAGGTGGGGAGGAGCCTCAGCCAACTGTCTCGGCCAGTGAGGAAGAGGCAGAGGAGATCTGGCAGAGGAGGCGGAGCATGCAGGCAGCAGGGGGCGAGTCTCCAGAAGAGGAAGTGACGTCAGCAGGGACTGTGGCAGAGGCAGGGGCAGATGGGTCTGAAGTCTCAAGTCAGGGAGCAGCAGAGACAGACCGAGACGCAGGTAGAGAGGGGCGACCAGACACATTCACTCATACATGCTGGGTCTGCTATTGCACAAACCTAGTCTTCTTGTCATCATCTTATTAATCAATAAGGTAGTCGTAAGGTTATACCATAAGAAACTAATTCAAGTAGAAAAACGTTTGGACTAGTGCCTTCAGTACAATGAAGCGTTTGTCTGCCTGAGTGTGTTCCAGTAGTTTGTTTTACATGACATATATATGGATAATTTTATTAATAACTTGGCTCGTTTTGTTGTAAAATGTTTTTGGTTCTGGTTGAATGCACATTGTTCTCACTGGTAGTCTCCCCCTACCCCCTCCCTCTCTCTTCCTCTCCCTCTCTTTCTCCCGCTACCCCCTCCCTCTCTCTCTTCCTCCCCCCCCTCCCTCTCTCAGACTCCCAGTCGAACGAGCACCAGCCCATGCGCTCCCTGCCCTCCGTGCGGCAGGAGATAAGCCGGTACCAGCGTGTAGACGAGTCGCTACCTCCCAGTGAGTTCCCCCCTATTTCACTGAGCCACCAGGGCTAGAGCTGCACAGGACTCTGCTCTGACATGCCGGAGAAAGCTGGGAATCAACAGTCGTTCATTCAGGACTGCTTTAAATAAGTGCCAAGCTTAATACCAAAAATGCATGCTGTCTGAAAGCTAGATGTGTCATGACAAAGTCCCTGGCAGTCTTAATTCATTTTTAATGTTATGCTGCTGTCTCCTCTGTGCCTTCTTTTTCAGACGAAGAGAATGCACCTACACTCATTAAATATTTAGGAAGCTATTTTCTGCAGAACATTTTCCTGAATACAGCCACTTGTGTTTAAGTTGAGAAAGCACAGACGGGGGTGGGGGGGTATGAAGGAACTGTATATTAAATACCACTTCAGACTCAGACAAGCACGCGTCTTCCCAGTGTCTGCTAACCATTCGACCAGTGTCTGCTAACGATTCGACCGGTGTCTGCTAACGATTCGACCGGTGTCTGCTAACGATTCGACCGGTGTCTGCTAACGATTCGACCGGTGTCTGCTAACGATTCGACCGGTGTCTGCTAACGATTCGACCAGTGTCTGCTAACGAATCGACCAGTGTCTACTAACGATTCGACCGGTGTCTGCTAACGATTCGACCGGTGTCTGCTAACGATTCGACCAGTGTCTACTAACGATTCGACTCAGCACTTCCCTAGGAGAGGGTCAGTGTTTTCACTGTCTTGGTCAGTCGTGGTGAAAGATGTCCTCTAATTGTTGTGATGGATCTCGTTTCCTCCTCAGACTGGGAGGCGCGCATCGACAGCCATGGGCGCATTTTCTATGTGGACCACGTGAACCGGACCACCACGTGGCAGAAGCCCACCACGCCGGCCGCCTCCCAGGTCCTGCAGAGATCCGACTCCATACAGCAGATGGAGCAGCTGAACCGCAGGTAACCACGGAAATAGCCACGGCTCATACCAAGTGCACTTGTGATACCTTCTTACCACTCTTGTGTGTTTGCACATTTTCAGTAATGAAGGCTGAATGTATGCAAGGAAACGGATTGAATGTCTGTAAATGAGTGTGCACAATACCAGTTGCTGTGTTAGTAAGTTTCCATTTATTGATTCATGTCTGGAGCCCTGCTCATCTTGTTTGTCTTGCCCCAGGTACCAGAGTATCCGCAGGACCATAACCAACAATCGCTCGGAGGACCAGGCTCCAGAGGCTCCCCCTGAGGACAATGACCTGATGCACCACACCATCCCAGGTGCACTGCAGGGAAACCGAGAGCACGGCTCGCTGGATTGGCTTTTTCAAGGCAGTGCTTTTTGTGAAGAAGTTTTTCTACCAGTTCCAGTGCCGATATGCAATGTGACACTGCTTAGAAACTCTTCTTTGGTGTTGTAAAGAGGCCATTAAGCTACATAGCTTGTTCACACCCGATCCCGATTTAGACATGCAGGCGCAATAGGGGGCCACATTGTGTTTGAAAATATTCTTCACTTACATGTGAACCCAATAATCAGAAACCAAGTACAGAACTACTTAAATATAGCAAGCCACTGATGCGTATAATATCACTGTCGTCCGATTCCCAGTGCTGCTTACTGTCAGGTTGTTATTGCGATTAGCACAGCCTCATTTGGTTGGATGTTGGGACGTGTCTCCGCCATGCTTTCTCAGAGCACTGTTCACCCTTGCTGTGTGGTGTTGTTTCAGAGTACCGGCGTGACAGCACCCTGCCCCCCTCCAGCTCGCGCTCCCGCCTCTCCCTGCTGCTGCAGTCACCCTCCGCCAAGTTCCTGACCAGCCCTGAGTTCTTCACCATGCTGCATTCCAACCCTGTGAGTGCACCTGCAACTTCCAACGGGAATCAGGGGATTGTAGAATGGGAGTCTAAACAGGGAGTTACAACCCTCATATATAATTATAGCAAACACACAACAATGCATTGTTTCATGAGGAAAGGGGTGCACAACTCCACAGCAGGTTGTCGATTTAATAATGAAAGGATTAACACTTGAATAGAGGTTGAATTGTTTCGATTAAGTAATGGTTAGAATGACCCTTTATGCACTATTTCATTATAAAAAATGTGCCAAACATCACTGCCAATGGAACTGACAATAATACAGAGTTTAACTGGGATATCCACTTCCTGCACTCGATTCTAGAAAAGGAATTCCTGATTATTGAAACTGAGGCAGTGAAGAGACATCACTGGCGCTGGGGACACAGTGTAAAAGAGTAAGGTGATCCCCGGTTTGGGGGTTGGGGGTTGGAGTTGGGGTTGGGGTTGGGGTTTGGTTGGTTTGGGGGGTTGGGTTTGGGGTTTGGTTGGGTTGGGGTTGGGGTTGGGGTTGGGGTTGGGTTTTTGGGGTTTGGGGTCTGGGGTTTGGAGGGTGATAACAATGTTAGATCAAGATACAGTTTCGAATGCCTATTAGACAACATTGTAGCTTCCTAATTTGAAGGCTTGTCATGTTTAAAAATCAAACTACATAAATGAAATGACTGGCTGATTTCTGGATTAACACTACCCATATGTTTTCTCAAAGTGAGATTGTTGAGGCAGTCCTTTTAAGAGCTTCACATGTGGACAGTGCAGACAATATTGAAACACGCTTCAGACATTGCACCTCGTGTACACTGAGGCACACTCAGTGACGTTGCTGTGGCGTGACCCGTGTTCTGTCTTTTCCCAGAGTGCCTATCGTATGTTTACAAACAACACGTGTCTGAAGCACATGATCACCAAAGTGCGCCGCGACACGCACTACTTCGAGCGCTACCTGCACAACCGCGACCTGGTGACGTTTCTCAACATGTTCGCCAACAAGCAGCTGGAGCTGCCACGTGGCTGGGAGATGAAACACGACCACCAGGGCAAGGTAGGGGCAGGGCTCAATACACAACACCACTTACAAGAGCAAGCAAAGTGTAACACAAGCATAGGTAAGTATTGTAAATCCCAGAGAGGTATGGTAAAACACAGGGAACCTGCATGGGAAAAAATGCATGGGAAAACTGCAGTCTGTACAGGCACATTTACTGTAGGAAACATTCATGAGGCAGTGTCCCTGATCATTCTCCGACAATGCTTTCTGAAGAGTGACTTGCAGCCTGCTAGAAACTGTCCCTTAGCGGTTAAGTCCAGAGTGGCAATTTCTCAGTTTAAGATTTGTTTTTGCATTTTGGCTAGCGTTTCATTGATTAACATCAGGGCTAAAGCAAAGTAAATAGGTTGATTTTATTAGCCTTAAGTTTAGCGAAAGGACCATATATTAGCTTTACTGGTGCGACATGTGTAACATGTTATTATTTGTTTGCACCAAACATGTAAACCACAGAGGTAATAACACACCCTGTGTCTGGTTGCCAGCCCTTCTTCGTGGATCACAACTGCCGCAGCACGACCTTCATCGACCCCCGGCTCCCCCTGCAGAGCAGCCGCCCCACCAGCGTGCTGGCACACCGGCAACACCTGACCCGGCAGCGCAGCCACAGCGCAGGGGAGGTGAGCACGCGCCGCCTGGTGAGGAACAATCCACTCGCTCTCTCACTCTCACTCTCAAACCTTATCCCCTCCCCACACACCCTCACTGTGTCCCTGCACTCCCTCACACCCTCCCTCTCTCCCAACACCCTGCCTCTCTCCCCCACACACCCTCACTGTGTCCCTGCACTCCCTCACACCCTCCCTCTCTCCCGACACCCTGCCTCTCTCCCCCACACACCCTCACTGTGTCCCTGCACTCCCTCACACCCTCCCTCTCTCCCGACACCCTGCCTCTCTCCCCCACACACCCTCACTGTGTCCCTGCACTCCCTCACCCCCCCCCCCCCCCCCCCCCCCCCCCCCCCCCCCGTCTGTTTGGGATACAAGCCTGTGTGGGTGACAGGTTTGGGGGGTGGAACGGAATGCACTGTAGAACTGAACGAGTGAACAAGACAGCCAGGTAGACAGATTGAAGGAGCCAAGGACAGAGACAGGACAGTGAGAAAGATAAGCAGTCGGATAGATGCGGAAAAAAATCATGTCGGCACAAGCTTGATAAGGAACAAATAGATGAGGAGATGAGCAGGTAGAGACAGCCCTGTATATAGACAGATGAGACTGAGGGGAGGGTAGACTGGGAACCAATCTAAAGACGCCTCAGATCTCTACTAGAGCTATTTACTGGACAGTGCCTTCCTCTCTACTCTCTGAGCTACTTGGCATTAGAAGTGCAAGGCAGTCGTGCTTACGGACTGGTGAACTAGCCGCTCTCTCTCTTGCTCTCTCTCTCTCTGTCTCTCTCTCTCTCTCTCTCTCTCTCTCAGGTCGGTGATGAATCTCGGCACTCGGGCCCCCCGGTTCTGCCACGTCCATCCAGCACCTTCAACACAGTGAACCGGAACCAGTACCAGGACCTGGTGCCAGTGGGTATGTGTCCCTAACATGACACAGAGCTTATGTAGAACGTTACTTTCAAAAGTGGATTGTTAACAAAAAACCTGGGATTTTAGATTTGAGCATGAACTGTCATGTATTAAGTGT